>NW_008236769.1:1217335-1247735 GCF_000691975.1 Corvus brachyrhynchos
CAATGTTACTATATTGGGAACACTCGATGTTAAAAAAAAAAAAAAAAAAAAAAAAAAAAAAAAAATCAACAAAAGCCCCAAACTACTTGCAGATAAGCTCCATGAAAACTGCCATGATTCTTTTAAAATCCGCTAAACACCTTCAGTAAAAAATTACCTTTCAAACAGCCTTAAAATAAATCACTACAACTTCAATATGTAACAAGCAATTTTCACATGAGAGATTCAAATCTGATTTTGTCACTATTGAAAAGTGTTCATTTATTCTGCTATTTCAGTATCTTTTCATATATACAGATCAATTAGATTCTTTCCCCCGCATGGAAACTTGATGAGGCAAGCAAGGCTTTGATTTTTTTCTTAAATCATCACTAGCTCATCTCTGCTTTCTCCACACCCACAAAAAAGCTGTCTAATTCTGAACTTCATTCTCTAGGTACAGGGGAAAAAAAAAAGTATCAGTGAGATCACTTTATTTAAAGTAGAAATTCAGTCACATAATGTTATTAACAAAATCAAGTGTTAAGACAGGTTTATTAAAGCTCTTCTAACCTTTCCTAGATAAAAAGCTTCAAAACAAAGAGCAGGCACTTAATTTTCTGATCACTTGTTAAGACATTCAAAACATCACACACTACCTTAGAAAAATATTTAAGAACTTCGTACTCAGATAAACGGTAACTCAAAGGAAAAGATATGACAGAAATTCTCTAGAGAACTAGATGTGACGGCAAATTAATTTTGCTTTAATATAACTGCATTAAAAGCAACTATTCCAAATCAGCAATGCTTGTTTTAAAAGGAAGTTGCAAAAAGGGGGTTGAATATGTTAATCATGCCAAGGATTATTCTGTCAAGACAAAAATACCAGTATAAATACTTCATTTAGACTGATAGGAAATTAATTATTAAAATTACCAAACTGCTCTGTCTGACTAACTATAAATCAAGAAGATGAATTCATGGCTTTTCCATCTCCTTCCCACACCCTCCCTGAGCAATTACACAGTTTGAAGGGAAGAGGAAGTTCGACAATTATTGTATACAATGGTCAAAGTAGACTGATTTAGAAGAGGAACTCCTGCCAACCCTAACAAAGCAGGATGAGAGGAAACTGGGAGATGCATCTTACACAAGCCCCTAAAATCCTGTTTTTCCCTCCTTCTAACCGTACTTGTATTTCTATGATACTTACTATACAAACCTACAAACACATATGGATGGATACTCAGTGTAAAAAAAGATGCCAAATGTCTGATACTTACTCTCAGAAATAGAGAGGTCTCTTTCACTTTACTTATATTTATCAGTACAAGACCAAGAAGGGAAATACTTAAAGTAGTGTAAATCTCAGTTTTCATGATTTGGTAGTGAGGACTGTTTAACGCATCTTCAGAAATGTATGATGTACTCTGCACATTATAGTGATTATCAACACCTAAAATTATAATAGCTCCAAGAAAAAAAGATTTTCAGACTTTCAAATATGACCTGAATTCACCTGGAATAAACATCCTTCACTCAAACAAAATTAAAAAGGACAACCTTGTTTTCCATACATGTTTAGAAGTTAAAACTATTTGAGAAAAAGGATTTAGTGAAATTTTTAGTTCATTGGCCAAGAGAACATTCATTAAGCTGATGAAAAAAGTTACAGATTTGTATTCATATGTACTTGGTGACAAGGCATAACACGCATCTAAGAGCATATAACAACACACTTCCAAGCTTTTTGTGTATTTTAGGTCTGATTGGTTCTTTACTGCTCTTCTAACAACTCTCTCCCTTTTCTAACAGCAGGAAGCTGGAAAAGATGCAGTATATCCCTGATTATATACTATAATCTGCCCAAGAATTTGTCAGCTCTTAAGAAAGAGCAGCAACATAGCATTTAAGCCACTTTCTAAATTTCATCAGGAAATGAGAAAAGTGCTAAATACAGGTGACTTTCAAATATCTGATGATTCTGCTTAGAAATTCATCCTTATTAACACATTGACCTGGAAGCTGATCTCCAGACACCTGGTGAAAGCCTATAATCAATATTCAGTGTACTCATTTCTTTTCAGGTATGACTCAAGCTAGAAGGAGCATGAAGCATAAATTCCTTTTTGGAAGACAGTGTCTGCAAAATATAGCAACCATGATAATATGGCTGATATTTTAAAACTTACAGATTTTTTCATACTGAAAAGGTAGTTCATAACTTCTAAGACTGAAAATGGGGAAGGTGGGGGAAGCACTGGAGAAAAGGACTTTAGCACATTTTTTTTTTTTTTTAAGTGTAATAAAAAGCATAGAAAGTTTTACAGATGTGGGTTTAAAATTTAAACACCATCTGACACTTTCAGACATATAAACTGAAATTTTCTAAAATTAGAGGAGTTTAATAAAGTCAAATTAATTATTTTCATATAAAATAATATATATATGTATATATCTTTAAACTTGAAGTTTTAATCGCGTCAGTGTTTCCTCTGATATATTTGTTTTCACATGTGATTCATAATCATATCCTATATCCATGAATCAGGCATGTAAGCATGACATTGCTGGCATTACTGAATTACTTCACTCTTCTACACCATCTGATCTTGTACGCATCTTATTAACTGTTCCAACCAAGGAATCAAATTTAATCCTCTGAAAGCACCATCTGTAGCATCATCAGTTCCCTCACAGTTCCTGTAACAACATGTTGTCAAGATGTATTTATACTTTAAGAGATCATATCAGAATTATACAACTGAAACCTATATTAAAAAGATGTAACATAGTACTTACAATATAGGAAGATTAAAATAAAGCAACAGGGCACTTTTCAAAATACACAATCTGTTATGATTCTATCATTTGAGTATTAAATTTGCCAGCCTATGCTTATACTTCCAGAAATACAAAGGTACTGAATGCATAGAGTCATTTTATTTAATAACACCATAATGAAACACTTCCTTTTAGCCCCGCTCAGCATATCAGTAATTTTAAGTATGTATGAATATCAGTTTCTTTAAATAGTCCTATTAGCTTTTGTGAAAATTTAGTAGTACAGATTGCTGGCTAGTTAAGGACTATCCTACTTCCAGAAGTTTACATGAACTGCTCTGCTGTTAGCACTCCAACCCCAGATCGCATAACTGGCAGTTTTGCTCCTACTAATATGCTGCTAAATATTTTTCTCATGATGAGTTTCTCCAAGTGATAAACCAGGCTGACAAATGTACTTATGGTGTGTCAGTTCACCTTGGCTTATTTGATGTCAATTAGATTTAAAGAGCCTTTTAAAAAACCCAATCTTATAAAGAAGAAAAAAAAAACTAAAGAATTTTTAAAAATTAAAGAATTAAATACTCACGCATCTCTGGAGATACCATATTATCATTGTGCTCTTGCTCAAACTTAGCACAGATAGTAAGATGTACAATTATCAGAATGTTAAAATAAACTATAGCTGCACATATCTTAGATACATCTTGGCTGATACCAGTCTGACAAATGTATTTCTGGGCCCATAAAAACAGTAGCAAATGGTGTACTTTTCCAGTATGTACTTCATAGCTGTTAAAGTGGTGAATAAAATAGAAGGCAGCTCTTACACAATGAGCACACACTGAGCATACAGTCTGTGCATAAAGTCATGCAATGGAATCACTCAGAGTTGAAAAAAGGAAACTCAGCAATAATTAAACAAGAACTCCAAAACCTAGAATAAGTTCTATCATGTTAGATTTAGTTCAGATGGATTGTTTAACAAAAAGTTCATACTACAAACACATGGCTCTTGCCATCATAAAGAGTTAGATATAATTTGCTTACAATTTTAAAGTAGTACTATTCCACCTCTAGACAAACCTCACATCATTGCATACAGAAGAAAACAATAAGGGAAACTACATTTGCTTGAACAACGCACCTTGCCAAATACTACTTGTACAGCTTCAAACACTGTCAGCTGCTCCCCAACAGGCTGAGCATATTTGAGATACGAGAAAGAGCCAAGTCAATAATTTCACATATGCTCTAAGGCAGAATAAGCCAAAGACTAATGCTAACAAGATTCCTAATTGTTCGTGCCCCTGCCATTCGTTTCTGTCCCTGTACTAACTCCTTCCTGGTACCAACACAAGCGCATTTGTACAGTCCCACTGCAGGAAGGATCAGGAAACTGATTCTGTCTGCATTTGTTCTCTATGTGCCTGCACAAACATCTTTGACAGCAAAGGTGCAGGGGAGGAGGAGGAGGAAGCCCACGCAGAAGCAGAGAGATGCCCTGTACAGCCACAGTGCTGCTGCTCAGCCCTGGTCCTGACATGCCCCGTTCTACAACTGAATCCAGTCAGCAACACGGCAGGGGACCAATACACTGAAAAAATGGAATGGAACAACATCTGTGCTACTTGAGTGGAAAACTACACCTCATTTTTTAGATCCTGGCTTTCACTACTAGGAGGTATAGGACAAGGATGCATCCTAGACAACTTGTTGCAATTAATAGCTATCAAGTGTTTTTTCAAGTTTTTTCGGGTGTATTTTGTGGCCTTATAAAACCTAAAACAGACATTTGCAATACTATAGGAGGAGATGATGCAATAGCAAACTCAGATAAAACAATCCACAGCACTTGAAAGAACAGTTTCAAACACCACTGCCGGTAAGCTCACAACTTGTCCTTTCTCCAAGGCTCTCCCCATGAGCGTAGAGAAGTCACAAGTTCCAGGCATAGCCCACTTTGGCAGCGCTCAGTCCACATCATAAACAGCAGACCTTGAGAGACACCACATCTCTACAAACATACACCAGCAAGCTCAAGGTGTCTGCTAAGTGCATGTCTGCCTCAAACACTGCTGTAATTTTTGTTGTGCCTTCATTTAAGCTCCACTTTTTTTGACCCTTTTCCAAAACCTTGGCGCCAGAACATGCATTAAGAACTAAATACACAAGGCTATAAAAAAAGCAGCATAATAGAATCTGTCCCAAAGCTGACAAACCATGACACTTAGCTACACAAAGCCAAATGAGTTTGTGTTTAAGAGTGTTTTGCTTTCTTTAGGGGCTTTTAAAAATTTTTATTACTGGCAGACAAGATGACCACTTTCTGAAGAGGCGAAACAGACATACTTAAGGAAAGCTCAAAGGAAAGAGCAAGAAAGTATAAAGATCTTTTATAATTTAAGACTGTGACAATTGAGGTTATAACCAATTGCAAAAGAATATTGATATAAGATATCTTTAAAGGTAACCAATGACATTAAGTGATATATAGTCTACTCTTAAGTCCTCATTTAAGTCCCATTGTATGTTCCTGACATGCACTGGGAAAAGTCAAGAAGAAATGAAGAGCAGTATGCTTTTTCCAGATGATGACACTTTTACTTCTGAGATTCATTACAAGTACTTTATGACATTTACACACGGTATTTATTTAAATATAACATTTTAGTGTATAGTTTTGTCACGTAAGAATTCAAACACTAACACTGATTTGTGTCTATCATATTTGAAAATACTAAAGCATGAAAAATAATATCCTAGATTTGTTTTTTAAACTCTGCTGGACACATACTGTAAATGGAGCTGGATCTCTTGCACAGCATTACTGAAGCTTCTGTTGCTATTTGCTCTCCCCACCAGACAGTAGTAGGAAAACAGGCACCAAGTCAAACTGCAACAGGCAAGTGTTTCCACTACATTATCTCATCTTAATGCATCAAGTATCAACACATACAGGCACTCCATCATTTTCAATATCAAAGAGGAAGCAACTTCCTAAAGTTAAAAAAGCCATTTGCCTGTCATTAAACATAAACAAAAATAAACCAGAACCATGAAAGATTAATTCTACTTCAATACATTCAATTAGACTCCATTTTCAAAAAGCACAGGAAGGTAATTTCACAAGAAATGTGATTCTGCTTCCCACAGAAATACACTACAAATAGAACATGTAGAAAAAAAAACCAGTTTAATAAATCAGAATTGTTCTCAAATATGTTGTGGTTTCTGTCTTGTTTTGTTGCGTGTCCTGTTGCCGGGTTATGGCCTTCATAGACAATAAAATACATCTGAAGTTCTTCATTCACATCTCTGAGAAGCATGTTTGGTAATAGTATTTTGCTTTGTAATTTCACTTTGGTTTAATCAAATACAAGGAACATACATACTCCAGACTTTATCTCCAAGGTCTATTCTCATGCCCTAAATGCAATACCTGACAAAGCTGACATCCAAAAAACAACTATTCCATGTCAGTCACATCTATCAACCAGCATAAATGTTTTAATATTTTCTATACCAACACAGTGATTTGTAGGCTATAAATCTTTGCTTTAAATCTTTTTCTGTCTTTAACAATTTTAAAGCAATTTTTATACCAAGTCATCTGCTGGGGGCAGGGGGACAGTGTTTTTCTATTCTGTATTTATGAAAAATACCAAGCACAATCAGCATAAAGTTGATACCAGAAAATGGGTAGCACATTTATGCCTTACTGCCCATAACAAAATGCTACATTCTCTAGTTGCTCTACTAAAAAACAAAGGAAATAGTTTTCTCCCTTCATTAAATTCATTGCTTTACTGAAATTTTAATTAACACATATAAGGTAACACTTGAAAAAGTTTCCAGTTACCACGCCAACAGAGAAACATTAAAAAAAAAAATCCTCTTCTGACATTTAAAATGGTTGCTGAAGTTCTCTTCACGCAAGCGAAATTTTACTACCAATATACCAACACAGTGATTTGTAGGCTATAAATCTTTGCTTTAAATCTTTTTCTGTCTTTAACAATTTTAAAGCAATTTTTATACCAAGTCATCTGCTGGGGGCAGGGGGACAGTGTTTTTCTATTCTGTATTTATGAAAAATACCAAGCACAATCAGCATAAAGTTGATACCAGAAAATGGGTAGCACATTTATGCCTTACTGCCCATAACAAAATGCTACATTCTCTAGTTGCTCTACTAAAAAACAAAGGAAATAGTTTTCTCCCTTCATTAAATTCATTGCTTTACTGAAATTTTAATTAACACATATAAGGTAACACTTGAAAAAGTTTCCAGTTACCACGCCAACAGAGAAACATTAAAAAAAAAATCCTCTTCTGACATTTAAAATGGTTGCTGAAGTTCTCTTCATGCAAGCGAAATTTTACTACCAATGTCAAACCAAAGCCAGATAGCATTGCCTCTAAAATGTTTTTAAACTTACTTGGATAACACTATCAAAAAAAAAAAAAGCATCAAAATTTTTCTAACTAGGAGAATATGCTCAGAAAAATTTCACTCCTATTTAAAAATTCCCTCTGGAGAAAACAGGCTGGAGACAGATCAAAGAACAGCAGTATTTGCATATGCGACAAAGATGAGGCTATCATGAGAAGAGACCCCAACTTCGAAAACCACGGCTTTAATAGTTTACTTCAAAGCGGTATCACAGCAAATTGAAAGCTTAGTACGTTCACCATATTGTAAGAGGACAACTGTCTCATAGAATTATTTTCTCACTTCCTTTACCTATGATAACATTACACACAGCCTACACCAGACTGTGCTACTGACCCACTATCCTACTAGCTTAGTAACAATTGAGTTCTCAATTTGTTCTTCCTTTCTTCTTTAAAATTTATATTTGGTATTCTTAAGATTCGGTTAAAGGAGAACGTGTCAAGGCATTGAAGAAAAAGTCTTCCATCTAGACACGTCAGAATTTCAATTTGAAATCTTTCTTTTAAGCAAGTCTACTAATTTACTTCTCTCAGCTTTTGGGAGGTGGCCAAATTATGTGTTCTTGCAATGGTGACATTCTTGCCCAAAGCACAAGTTCGACATTTAGTGGTCCCCTTTTCAATCAGCACCTATCATCTCTTTTGAAAGGTAGATTCTACAATAACAACTGTCATCATCATTTCCTTCCCCTCCCCTCAAATACTGAGGGCTCCAATTCACAAATACAAATAAAAATGTCATCCTTATTTACAAAATCTTGTATCCTCACCCTGTTTTCCTAGAATGCTCCTAGGAAGCACTCTGTAGCAAAGAAGTTGCTGACACAGCACATTTACATCCAAAAGTATAAAGTAAATGATAACAAACAGAAGAAACAAGGCAAGGCTGAAGAAACTCTTGGACAATCCTGATCAAATCCCAAACAGGATTATCGGTGCACAGGTTTTACTTTCTTTCAACATGCATTTCTTGTGTCAATAGTAAAGAATGTCTGTAAATGCAAAAGGCAAAATCCGTATGTTTTTACCATCACATCAGTTAGAACCAATGCATTGTACATAATGAAAAGAGATGAGTTTCAGTGGAATTTAAGGCATGCTAAGAGAACAGGGTGTCAAGAATTGGTAGGCCTTTAGAAGCCTGGAGCTTGAAAATAGGGCAATAACCATCCAGAAGAAAGAATTCATCTCAACAAGAACAGGCATGTTCATTCAAGAATTTTTTTAAATAATGTTTTTAAAGCTACACTACGTTGTATAAAATTGCTCTGTATCTTGTAGTTCTTTAAGAAATGTTTTTGACACAAGGAGACATTTTGTATGCACAATCTTATAAAGGCAAAAAACGAAACATCTAGCTGTAGGGCCATGTCTAGTCCCAAAGAAATGATAACCCACACTTTTAAGTGAGATCCATTGCAAAAGTCTACGCATTTGTCCCATAGCCAGAGCAAAGAAACTTTCTGGCACTGCTAGTTTTCTAAAGCTCCAGTAAAATTCCATGTTGTTTTAGTAAGAAGCCTCACCTTTGCTTTCAGTGATTTAAAAACTGAGACATCTGAGATTCTCTGGGGATTAACACATTTAAAAAGTTTTACATGGCTTTATGACATTAACCAAGTTTTAAAATATTTTGAGAAGAATTATCAATGTTCATGTGCAGAAGGAGAATGAAGAAAAGACAGGGTTTTTTTCAAAATGTTTTTACAAGCCAAAAAAGTAATTAATGAAAAAGTGTTACATAAGTTACTGCACTACAACTACAGTTGTCAAAAATAAGATTCAAGATGCCATTAGCTAACTTGCAGTCAGGAGCTGGGGGAAGGGAAAGCGAAGGGGATGGAAAAAGTAGAAAAAGAGACAAGATAGTAAACCATCAGTTTTATTGATCTACTTAAGAGCAGTGTAACAAAAGCACCTTACAAAAAAATATTCAATGTATTGCAAGAATTATTTGCAACCCTAGATACCTTCAACTTTATCCATATTTTGACTGGAAAGCTGTAGAAATGACTGCATATATGACATGCACTAATAAAGACAAGCAACCAAAATCAGATTAACTGAAGTGAAATTAATATACAGAATTAATGCAATGAACACCCTGAAAAACCCAAATCTATCCCAAGATAGATTCTTAAACTGAAAGAAGTTCTACGTTAATATGGAAAGTACTGAGCCCAAAGCTCGTTGGTAACTGCCCACAGCAACACCTCACAGAAGGTTCAAACTCTGAAGCAAATTCAGGACTTAAACAGAACACTGAAAAGAATTCCAACCTCTTCTGAACGGCATCAGCTGTTCCTGATGGAACTGCACGCTGATGGGCATTGCCTAAAGGTAGGCTTTAATGCAATCAATTAAAACCTTGTCTCTAACACTTGCCAGGAGTAGCTTACCTGGTAAGCAGAGTAAAACTGTTAACATTTTTAAGTAACAGTACTTAATCAGTCTCAAGCAGCAAATTAACACAAAGAAATCAAAGCAACAAACATTGCTTAAATTTACTAAATGTAGTCGTGTAAACAATTAAGTTTCATTGCGCTTTTAAATCTACAGGTTTTGAGAATATAAAAGTCAGTAGATAACATAAATTACTGGCAGTAAAATTTAATCTCAGCAACAGCTTCTTTGTTCTTTTTTTTTTTCACCAGAATAACACAAACTTACTTACACTTGGGTTACAACAAGTAAGTTACAACAAACAAACTTAAACACTTGGGTCCTTTAAATTCCCTTGTTTGATACAAGATCACATGGTTATTGATTTACTGATCCCTTACAAAGGTTAATCTGTTGTAGTAAAACCTGATTAATAAAATTCCTTTAGCTTGGCAATTAAAATAAATATTATACCACTATTGAAAGCCAAAGACAGAACTGCAAGAGCACTAGACGAAAGCAAAAATTAACTATATACTATTCCAAATACAGAAACACAACAACTTACAGAAACTGTAAAATAAATTTAAAAAAAACCAAACAACTTTAATAACAGGAAAGTTGAGAGCCAAGTACATTTTTTCAAATTACAATAAAATTCTGCAAATACATGCAGAGACAATAGAGAAATCTACTTTACTAGAAGTACAATCCTATGATGGTACCAAAGAACCGCCTTTAAATGAATCATTCCTTTTGCCATCATTTACTTGTGCCTTTCCAGGCCAAACAAGAATAGGCAATTCCATAAATGCAGACAAGCGGGATGACAAATGAATAACCAGCTCCAGAACATGAATTCTCACGGCTTTTTACTCTAAAAGCTAGTATTCCTTTTATTCTATAAACAAGTAACAACTAATTCCTGCCGACTCTCGGTCATATCCAACTTCATATACACTATAAAAAAAAACTCCTTAAATGAACACAAGCACATGCTTTTCTTACCTGAAAGGGCTTTCTACCTGCAGGCCTATTTGAAATGACTCCAAAAAAGAGAGAGCAAGAGGGTAAGGGCTGTCAAAAAAGGAGAGAATATTTTATATGCTTTAACACCCACTTGCACTTTTCAAATTAGATCAGCATTTGTCAGAATTGTATACTTCTAAGTATGCACAAAAAACCAGTACAGTCACGAGCACAAATAAGAGTGCACATAATTGCTAAATAAAAGATATCCAAAGAAACAAAACACAAGCAACTACATAAAATTAAAATGAAGACAAGTAGGATTTTAGCTCCATTTTTCACACAGACATCTTGATACAAATGGGATCTGAAGATTTACATTTTCTCACAATATTTTTTTTATCCCATATGTATTGGTACACAATAAACCACATCAGTAAATGCTGAGTTCATATAACAATAACTGAGCACAGGCCCATTAACCTACATATGAAAAACACCTGCAGTAGCCCAGTAAAACCCAGAAGGGAGGAAGAGTTTTTGAGAACCATTTTCTACCTTGTCGAAACTAGGTCAGATGGCAACTTAGAAAGAACAAACCTGGGCAACAGTTTCCTGTTACATTTTTCCTTCAAAAATGCCAGTTAGGATTCGTTCAGTGATGCCCATTATCTTGATCCAAACCTAAGAGTGCCACCTGCACGCTGCTCTGCCTTCGCACTGTACATTAGCCTGATTAATCTGTTTCTACAGTGCAGCGAATTACCCACCCACATGAAGATGTGGCTGATAGAAGCCACACCTCAGAGAGGCTACAAGCAAAAACAAGGAAATCAGGTCGAACATACAGCCATGTCTGCTGCATTGTGTCTTCTTGTCACCTCTGAGACTGCAAACTAACTTGAAAACCTCTCTCTTTTCATGAGCATCTTCCCTACTCCAACCAAAGCTTCCCTGCCCAGCCACCCCCCCGGGTCCCTTGCACAAGCACAAGACAGGAGAACAAACTGCAGCACATGTCAAGCTGAAGCTGCAGCCTTTAGTGAGACATTAGCTAATCAGGAAGATAACAAAGATGATTTCTTAAGTCAGTCTTGAGATTTTGTATGGGTGCAAATATTCAACACAGCTTGCAAGTCCTGCCTGAGGCACGTGCAAAGTGAACATAATCACTTTTAGCACCTCGCTGAGTGGTCTACAAGGAGAACCACCAGACTGTGGTTTTGCACGCTCAATTCACAGCCAGGAAAATACTTTCCCTTCTGTTAGGGGACAAGAGAGACAGGAAATGTGTTGAAAGTAAAGAAAATAATATCTCCATAATTACATATTCAATTGGAGATACTGTAACTCACTAGAATCTAAGCAACTCTACAAAAGCTTTGTGCATAAACACACATAAATAAATAAAATACACACACATAAATAAAATGTTGCTTCTTAATAGGAGTTACTCCAAAAAAAAAAATGTGATACCATTCATCATTTGGTATGCAAAATGTTTTAGCAGAAATCAGGAAAATTTTGCCTTGTTCGGATCCACAGGAATGCTTGGTCACATGAAGCCAACAGATTCCTGATACAATGTCCTCCAATTGCTTGTTATTTAATATAACATGTTTACCAAATATGGGAAAATTACCCCTCCCCATAATGGGCCTTTTTTTAATTCAGCCTACCAGAGTGCCTTGAGTTTTCTCTTCCCTCAACAATATAATAAATATTGTATAAATATGTTCTAGGAGAAAATAGCCACATTCAATTCTGTCTGAAAAATATTCACTGTTTTTATTGAAGGTAAGCTAGTATTTTACCTGTAGACAAATTCAACAGCCAGTAAATCATACAAAATCCTTTTCATAAGCTGTTGTACTCAATAGAAGAGACAGTACAACATGCAAAACCAAACAAAAGACAATTTTCAGAGACAGGATACAAATGCATCAGAGAAATATTAAACACAATGTATTGAGCACTTCTTTTGTACTGAGAGGCTTATAACCAGTTTATGCCTGAAACAAACACTGACTTCCTTTTTTCCTGCTGGAGAGCTACAAGTTCAATTGCAGAAATGACACTGAGCATAACAATGTTCTTCCTTCCTACTGGATTTTGCTGTTGGCAAAGGAAAATGTGTTAGCAGAAAACACCATCTATGACAATTTACAGAGAAATTCAAGTCTGAGCTGCAGAGGGAGATGTGGAGGGGAAGAGGCAGAACAGCTGACCACTGCTGACTGGCACACTAGGTAATTAGTCACCTGAGGCAATTAAACATATTGGAATGTTTTAGAGGAGAACTTCTTACCAGAAAGGTTGCTAATTGGTGTTAACTCCATGAAATCATTTGCTTGATAAGCAGCTATTAAAAGTTGCTAAACAGAGAAAAGCAGAGGAAATTATACCTTCCTTGTTTGAGTATTGTGTACTGTTCTGCTCATCTCTAAACAGAATGAGCATAACTTCAAAGGAAGAATGGGGAGGTCTTCATATGCAAAAAGCATAGGATAGAAAACAAAGTGAAGAAAAACAATCCGAAAGCATACAATAGAAAATAAAGAAAAGTTAACCAAATAGGAGCTTTTCTCCAACTGACAGTATTTTGAAAAGCTACTAGCTAAAAAAAAAAAAAAAAATATACAAACTAGATAGAAACTGCCTTTACAGAAATGCCTTAATACACAGTTACGATAATGAGTTCTATTGATCATCATGTCCAAGACACCAATTTTTTTCCAAGTGAGATCTACATGATGGAATATAAAGCCGTGTTTATATTAGGTAAGATAAAAATCAAGCAGTCTGGAACACATCTTCACATTCAGGACACAAGGCAATTAGTAAATATTTTTTGTTAGGAAGAATTATATTAAATTGCTGTGCTGCTAGACTTCTTGTAATACCCCTTCTCAAGGCCCAGGCAGATAGTTATTTCAAGATATTAGATAAACTATTTATTTCTCTGAATTTGTAAGGTAATGATTAGGCTCTTAAACAAGGTTTTAACCAGTTACTTCTGGACCAATGCAGGGAGAGAAGCACACAATAACATGCCTAAAATCCTATTTGTGAGTAGCATCGGCTTTTGTCTGAAAGAGCCATCTCTGGAAAAAATACAACTCCCTAAAGAGTCTTTGTGGAGCTCTACATTACACCAGCATGGATAATAAACATGGTTTTTTGCTTACAAAAGCAGACACCAAAGTTTTAGTTAGCTTTTATCCCACAGGAACTGAATCTTCTATCAGGAAGTGAAATTTTAGCAATATGTTTCTGAATAACAGACAACAGTGAGAGATGCTCTGTAGAAATGCAAGTTCATTCTTTTATGAAAGCAGTAAAAATATTGCCCAAGACCACTTTTTTCCGAATATGATATTTTGATAGTCTGTGAAGATCTACAGTTACACCCAAAATTTGATTCCATTAATTCACTTTTTTTAAATGGGCTAACAGAAGAATATGATGTATGTGTCCTCCTTGTCTGTTATCCAAGTCTTCAGAAGAAAACAAATAATTGTAAGTAAGGCTAAATTACGTACAGCAAAGTGAAAAACCTTTAGGGTTTCTAGTGGCGTATTTTCAGTACTACTGATTTTTGGACAATCTGTTCTCATGTGTACACTAAAACAAATTCTGCTAAACCAAGTTTTTTTAAAAAGTAAACCTACTCTAAACACAAAGGTGCTTTGTCAGTGAATTAGCTAAGAACTTCCAGGCATGTAACAAAAGTATGCAAGAATATGCCATGAGTGGAATAAAAAATACACAATGTAACCTGCCAGGCACCCTCAGAGTGGAAAATTTCAAAATCACCACATTTCTCCTATAAAAATAAACCACATAATTAAAGATGTTTCTCAATTTAGCATTTCTGGTTTGCTTTGTAACTGTTTCTTATACAGTTATAAAATTTATACAGCTAAAAAAATATTATTTACTTACATGAACAAATACACCAAAAGAATGGGAGACAAGGAATAATCCAAAGCAACATTTCAGAGACTTGCTTACTGCTGGGAGCAGCACATGCAACCATTTAAGCCCTACACAAAAGAAATCTGTCGCCTGCAAGTCTTTAGGATAGTATGCCATTAATGGCCAGGGGTTTTTTCCCTAAACAAATGCAAAAATTACTCAAAAATTTTTACAGTGGACTGTGCAGCATGAACAATCTTTGCTACCCTCCCTTGACAGAGCTTTTCCCAGCCCATGCCTTAGTCCACTGGCAACTTCTACTTAGTTGCTCTATCGGTGTTCAGTCCATATCCATCTTCTGTTGAAGAATCGTAAGGCCAGACTGGCAACCTCTACTTAGTTACTCTCTTCTTTCTACAATCTGGTTGGGCACCAGAGACAGCTCTTTGAGAGATCACATATTGCAGCAAGCAGGTGCATGGAGAGAATGGAAGAGTTAACTTTGACATACCCTCTGCTGAAAGTTGACTATGCTACTTTTAAATATGGAATATTTCATATCCATGGAACATTCAGTTATTTACTAGCATCATTATACATAAGCAAGGTCCCAGTTCAGAGATGTTAACACTGGCACACTACATATAACAGTCTTTTTGCATATATTCAATACAGGCATTCAATAATCGGGCAGAAATCACAATAAGTAAAAGAAATTCAGACAGTAGTAAGGCCTTAACTAATTTAAATGGCTTTGCATCATATTTATTAAGAACAAGCTCCAGATTTCTCACATCAATTACCCTCTATCTGAACCAAACTACTTTATAAACAATATAGAAGGAAAATCTGCACAGAAATCTACTTCTGAAATTTTTTTAACCCATAAAAGCTTAGCAAGTTCCATTGGCCATTCAACTGAGGAAAAGACCAAAAGTGAAGGCAATGTTAGATAAGCAACCAAAGTCAGAGTTTTCCCCAAACAAAAAAGACATAGGTACATTACCTAGAAATAGGTCATTCTATACTAGAAAAATCATTACTTCTAAAAACATTTAGTTATTAAAAGATTTGCATATAAAGAGTTGCCCTGAAGACTTCTAGAAGCCCTGATTACATGAAACACATTCGCTGTGCTCTGAATTCCAGTGCAGAACTTAGGCATAAATGTTCATCTATTACAACTTGCATTAGTCAGAGATAACAGGCAAGAGTTCCTGAAGATTCCAATGTTCCAAAAAAGTGAACAGACACTCAGGAGAATCCTGTCAGATATTCCCAACAACTTCTAAAAGATACTCAAACACAGGACAAATGTAGCCTCCTAACAAGCTGTAAATTATGTTACCAAAGATTCTGAGTTTTTTCTGTCTCTCTGATACCTTTCAAAGACAAGGCTATGCCATCAGAAAAAAAAGGCACTGCCCACAACTCTCGTCCTTCTGACTGCAAAACACACATGAACAGCAATAAACCACTCAGAGCAACTCCAGGGGTATGGTAGCTTCAAAGGCAGAGTAGGCAGCCCAGCATTCTGCCTGTGACTAAACCAGTCACAGTTGCATGATACTGAACAATTGTGGGCGAGCATATCACAATTTCTAATTTAGCACAACATTCTGCTATGAAGTACAAAGTGTAACTTTAAGTTCTCTGATGCAATTAACGCAGAGGTGGAATTGTTCTTTCTTTTTTCCATAGCTCTGCTTCAAGCTTATCTACTAAGAGTTTTCAGAACCACTTTAGCTGATGGCAGACTACTCTTTACTTCTGATATTCTTTATGAACATAGGCAGAAGGGTCTAAAACCAGCTGTGCATCTTATATCCCCCCCAAAAAAAGATCTAGTAAAGCACTGAAATTCTTTCTAGAATCTGCACATTTTCACTTATGTACTCTTGCACCTAGCATGTTACAAGACCTACACAATTCCTGCATCAAAAGTTTAGCATTAGAGAAATGTTGTCTTTACCTTTTCAGTATTCCTGTTCCATTCTAAACTTGGTGCAAAAAATAAGTGGTAAATCAAATGAGTTGAGAAGGTCTGTTAAGGATGCTTGAGGTACACAATCAGAACATATAAAATATGTACAGGATTTGTTGGGGTGAAGAAGGCAAGGCAAGACAAATGCAACAGGTAAGACATTTTAAAAAGAATTTACCAAATATCATATGAAACATTGCATCCTAAAAAATTCTGTTATACTCAGATGAAGTTTGTAAAACAGTTAAAAGCTGAAGTGAATTCAAGCATAGATCTTCTCTGGTAAATAAACCATCTACTAGGAAGTCTCAAACCTTCTGAAAGTAATAAATTATTGCTAACAAGGCTATCAAAGATGAGGAGAAGGAGTTAACACCACCTCCCATCCCCTGGATAACATATTAATTATAGCTTCCTAGGTAGTGTTACTGATTGGCTGACACCTTATCCTGCAACATTTTAAAGCTAAATAAATAGAAAACAAAACTTAAGTGCACTTAGTAAGCAAGTGCACTGCAAACATAAATATCAAATTAATAATTAATTCTGTAGCATTCAAAAAACTTAAAGACATTAAAGAAATATGACAAAAATACCTGACTCAAAAAGCATTTAAGTTTACATATAAACATATATCCTTAAACAGAATAAAGCACTGCTTTTAGAACAGTCCTCATATAAAGCAAGGAGAGCAATGTTTTTTCCCCTGTATCTGAACTAAGTGTCCTCTTCACACTCAACAGAAATCTGACACAGTGAGCACTTAGTGGCAAGGTCCATATGTCCAAACAGCATTTTCTATGTCATGACAAAACAAGTTTAGTCTATTATAGAAGGAGCCCAGATGCTGACACCTCAAGAGATGTGAAATGAATCCTATCCTCAAAGATTCAGATCAGTAACACCGTGTGTATCCACTTCAACACCTCTGCGCCCTACAAACTCAACAATGTTAAACAACAAATTAAAATAATATGAATAGGTGAAGCAGGAAACTGCATAGTAAATGCTACCCAAATATGCTTTTCCAACTACATCCTTGAAGTTTGCATGGTCTGAAACACCAGCTTCCAGATGATGCTGCATTCTCTAAGTCCGGTATAACAACAACAGCCTTGGCACGAGCAACAGCCATTCAGAAAAGCCAAGAAGGAAGCAGTCTCACTGATGGATGTTTCCAGTGTGGGAAGTAACAGCTGCTACTGGTCTGGCTGCTTTCCTCTGCTCTGGGCCCTGTACCCCACCAGCAACCATCACAAATGCTTCACCCAGCACTGCAAAAACAAAGCTTTCTGCCTGCCCTGCCAAACGCAAATCATTATTTTCCTATTTCCTCTGAAAGGAACAACAACCGAGTAAGAACCGGAAGATGCCTGAAAGCCATCCTTTGGATGGTGATACCTTAACAAAAATAAAATATAATTTCTGATAGAAATATTTAAACCATATTCATATATATTTAGTTATACCCATTGTCTTTAAAATCTTCTAGGTTAGGAATGAAATATTGAACTTGTTTTCATTACAATTAAACCTCATATCCATTTCAATTGCTAACAGAAAATGACAATCTGTAAAATCAAGGGATTTTGCCTATTAAACAAACAAACCAGCTCCAACTTCTACTTTGAAGTATTCTCTGTTTAGCAGCAGTTTGAGATAGACCAAAGAAGTAGCAGGTTTCAAAATATTTCTAAGTGAGAAATCCAAAACCATCAGGTGAGGCTACCTCATAAAATACGTGAACATGTCAGAGCCAATGGCTCATTTTTCATGCAAATATTACAGGCTACTTAAAGCTCCTGGGCAAGATGCACAGGACAAGAACAGCACTTACCTTGCCCTAGCACGTCTGCAATAGAGAACTTCATTATTGGTGTTGGTACTTGACACCACCACTATGAACACCGTAATTCACCCTTTCCTATGTCTCTAATTTACACCTGCTTCACATGCCAACACTAAGAAAAGACTCAGGAACTATCCTCTCCACTAGGTATCAAACAACCCTGGGGTTAAGCAGAATACTTTAGGGAAATGTCTTATACGCTTTAGCTCCACACAATACAGACTGTTCTGTAGTTAAGTGCTGATGTCAAATTCACTACCTAGCCAAACAAAAGGAGCTCTTTGAAATATACAAGCAGTTGTATAAATGGCAGCCTCTGTGTTGATCCTGGGACATAAGATGTTGTTTTCCATAGCAGTATACCGTTGATTTTTCCAATTCTCAACTGTGTGCAGTAAGCAATACAGAATTTCATATTTAAGTCAGTCTTCTTCAAAATTCTGAATGCAAAACTTGCCAAGAAAAATAACTATAGCTCTGTCTTGATAGTTAAATACATGCTCCTTTCCAGCTTCTAACTAGTCTCTTACTACATTCCCAATTAACATAGGAGAATTAAGCTCATCCTTTATGGTCATTGAAACTACAGCACAGACCTGAAAAAGCAAACTCAATTTTCACTCCTTTGAACACCATATTTCCCTTAATTTTCATGCGCAAAAAGTCCTTGTTACCAGCAGTGTTTCACTTCCACTTTTGTTTTAATTGTGTACACCAACAAAATTTTGAAGAAGGCAACCTGAACTAGACACATACATGAAACATTTCTGAGGTCAGTTTTCAGAGCAGAACCCAAGACAAGACCAGATAGTTTCACTTCAAGTACTCACAATCACATGAGAAGGAGTGAAACAATTCTTTTCATTCCAACAACCCTTATAAATCTTTGGGGGTGGGGCAGGTGGTGGACTGAAAAAAAAATACAGGAGGCCACAAAGTCCAAGAAGTTAGTTATTTTCCCTCAATATCCTACAAATAAGAGTGGCCTTGTAGTAACTACAGAGTAAATGCCCACTTTCCAAAGCAATTTGGATGAATGATCTTCAAAAATTAGTTGATTAACCTGCAAAATCTTCACTATCACCTAAAACCCTACAGCTGCCTAAAATCTCCACCCACAGTCAGATCTGAAGGTAAAAGACCAAAGACAGATAGCAAGACAATATCTAGTCTTTAAGCAGTTACACTATTACTGTATTCTGAAAACTCTGTATATTCGGTTGTTATGCTTAATCCTCTGCCTCAAGTCTTCTCCAACACTTCACAGACCCCAAAAACGCAGCATCAAAACAACATATGACCAGAATTAAAGAAGCACTTCTTAAAACATTTCTACTAAAGCATAAAAAGCATCTATTTGAATGAATAATCAACTAATATATTCATATTTAAAGAATAAAAAGAATTATTTGGGCAACAAAGCAATGGCTGTCTTGTTCTTTGGCTTTTGTAAGAATGTTAATCTGCTGCTGACAACCTTTTGGGCACAGAAAACTAAGTATGATAAAAGAAAATCAAAACCAAAAAAATCATTGTAATTCTGCTAACTTCTGGCATGAAAGAAATTTCAGTGTTAGGAGACTGCAAACCAATACAAATCAAGAGCAGAAACACAGTTCAATAAAATCAATTTTAAAAGTGAGTCAAGGCCAGCAAAAATTTTGCCAGTCTTCAAACTGAAAACACCCAATTAGTTACGCCTCCCAAAAACTAACCACACAAATTATGGTGCAGCTTACTACATCATTATGACATTCTCCTTTAAGCATTTTACTCTTATTCTTTCTACTTTAGCAATCACTTTAAACATTTGCACAAAAAGAAAAAATGAAATGCTAACGGAAATGGCAACTATATGGTCAAATTGTTTAGTCTCAAGTGACACAACCATACCTTGCAGTTTCACAGAAGATTAGCAAAAACATATGAAATGGCCACACTTACTCAAAGGTGTCCACCCAATTCAATCTTGCCAAGGACCATCTAGCAGCAAATGGTGCAGCACAGAGGCTGATGGCAACAAAAATTTTTCCCCAAAACAACACATTTTTCTTTTACAGAACAGTCCACTGTAATGAGATTTCTAGCTCAATTGTACCTGTTCGTGCAGACATGTTCTCCCACTTCACCCTAGAAACTGGGAAAGGGGGCAGGGATATATCTATTTTCAAACATTCTGCTGATTTTGCGATTAATGCCTCCAGGCCTCATAGCATGAAAATAAGTACCAGTCTTCCTTCAGTTACCTGCTTTATAATACTCATTATTTCAAAGAGGCCTACCACACCCTTGCTATCTCCCTCCTAAGACTCGAAACCCATCTGGCTGACACGGTGCTTTTCCATCCCTCCCTCCACCTTCTTGGCCTTCCTTGCTTCCAGCCCAGTGTTCATTCAACCTTTGCTTAGCTAATTTCAGCATATTATTCCAGCAAAAAATGAACCTATTAAATTGAAACAGCTCAGCATGAGGAAGAAGACAGGCTGAAGGCCTAAACCACAACTGCCTTTAGCTTCTGAAGAACTACAGCCACAGGGCAGGTCTTTTAACACCAAGAAGTCCTACTTGCTTATCTTACACAAAAATATGCATATAAAAGCACTGGCAAGCTTGATTCAAGCATCTTAGCTCGGTTGGAGCCTGGCTCTAGTAACGCTGAGGTTGTGGGCTCAGTCGAAGCATGGGCCATTTACATAGGAGTAGGACTCGATGATCCCTGCAGATCCCTTCTAACTCAGAATATTCTCTGTGTGTTTCTGTGTATTTTCTAGTTTTACACATCCTTTCAAGTGACAGTGATCAGTATTCTATTTCTCTGTCTTCATATTTGTAGTATTTCCTCCTGACCAACAAGCAGGCTTTTTCCAAAGAAGAATCCACTATTATTCCCAAAAATCTCAACTATAACAGCTAATCAGAGATCCATTTAATCAGTTAAATCAATTCTGAGAATACACTTAATGGTACGAACGTACTCATTAAAGCAAGCTCCTTCCTCTTTTTTCTCCCTGCACCACTCTTTTGCATGTCAACACTACCATCTCATCTCCCTGTCACACAATATCATGAAATACTTTCAGAGACTTCTGCATGCAACAGCAGCTTACATTAATGAGTCCCAGCTCATCACCCCACCACACACCAAACTTCCATTTATTTCTGATCCTCCATTTGTAACCATCTAGTACTGCGCAAATGCATCCCTTTTCCTTCCATTAAGACACGATACCAGTGATTGTTCATCACTGTTTTGTAAGAAAACAGTGATTTCTGTGAACCTGATCACAGACCAGGTTGCATACAGAGCTTCCACTTTGTTGGAATAAGGAAGTCTTACCAGTCATCAACATCAAGAGAAATTAGAGCCTTGACTACTGTTCATAGGATACTATAAACAGACATGAGGCAACATAAAACAAGCTTCCGAGTGTTTCAGAGACAAAAGAATAACACATCACAGATGCATAGTTTCTTAGGATGTTTACTTAATAAGCAAAACAAACTAATTTTACTTGGATTCTTTTATAACAGTGTTTAAAAGTAGTCAGTTGGATGCATTTAGAGTTCAGATAGGTGGGTTTTTTAGCTTTCAAACATCCACAGCCAAATCAGAATGGGACATGTTCTTATTATCCTGTATTAATAAAATCATATTTCATCAGTTTTACTTTATAGAAGTAAATAATTATGCCTGGGCGAGCAATCTCAATTTTGAGAAATAAACTCTCTTACAATAAACCAATAGGCAAAAACCAAATTAACTCCCAAAACAAAGGTTTCACTCCAAACCATCCATTTTTCTATAAGCTACTATACTCTACAGTAACTGATCGCTTTAAGAAGCTCTGCTAAAATCATGGCTCTACTGCTAATCTAAAAGCCCCTCTCCACAAGTGCTATGGATAGCTGAAGTATTTCCTTACCAATTTTGAATGTCATTTTTCAGATTCACAGTTGGTAACATCTGGGTAAAACGTAGCTTTTTGTGAGTACCTAAGTCTCCCTTTACCCAACTCTCTCAATTTCTATTTACCTGGCATGTGTGGGCTTACACTAAAATGGTTAATAATACTTTCCTCCAGCACTTTTATCTCTTCACAAGACACTGTAGTGCAGCTGTGCACTGAACTGAAGCAAAGACCTGATCCTCATGAAAAGAATCCCCAGATTTCAGCTCAATCAATTCCCCCAAGCAGTCCACCTCCAGACACGATAAGTGAGCAGCTGGAACACACAAAATAGACGGGGAGGGAGAGAAAGCAACAAGCACAAAGGAGGAGCACCCTTTCCTGCAGAAACAGCCCATTTCAAGGTCAAGTTAAACCAGTCACAAGGTTAACATCTTCTAAAGCTGCAGAGCTACAGGTCCCCAACCCTTGCCTGCAACACTATCACTGTAAAACCAGTTACTGGCAGTGGAGGTATACAAGACCAAAGCCAAAATACTACTTTACTTTAAATGCAGTCTTAGAATGAAATCCCAGTGAATACATAACACAGGTTCATACACTGAAGTCAATGGAA
The DNA here is from genome assembly GCF_000691975.1 of Corvus brachyrhynchos. NCBI lineage: Eukaryota > Metazoa > Chordata > Aves > Passeriformes > Corvidae > Corvus > Corvus brachyrhynchos. Next base: position 1,240,186 of record NW_008236769.1, read on the forward strand.
TCCTTTTCAGTGGCTCTTATCTGTATTTTCGACTGACATATTACCGTGCTGTTTCCAAAGTAACTAGAATACCCTCTACGGCACTGATAACCATATTCAGGGAACTTGAACCAGGTATGAACAAGAGACTGAGGCAGCCAGGTTCCAAAAAAATACTGGCAGAGTTAAGTTTTTCAAATAAAAATTTAAAATGTACTCTGGGAAAGACAGAACTGTCTCTATGCATTTCATTTGCAACTAAAAACCACAAGTAGGAAAAGATATATTTATATTTGTCCTTCTTGACACATAACAATACAAATTTTGGAACTATATGATATTATATAATCTAATCTTCATATTTAGCAAAACAGTAAAAAGTATTTGGCACTAAAAAAAAGGCAATTTCATTTTCACTTCCAAACAATTTTTAATACTTCAGGCAATGAAAATAACTAAAGCCAGCGGTATTTTCACATAGAAATACAATGTTACAGCAAGAAGTTACCTTGCAACCTTCTATATATAGCAATCTAGAATTAAAACTACGGTAGAAGGAAGACTCCTACTCAGAAAAACTACCTTTCATATTTGTTTCAAAATCATCACAGAACACCTGATTTGCTTAAGCTTTTTATTTGTTAACAGTATAATATTTCTTGCTTGCTGTTCTTCAAATGAAAATACTGTGTAGAATTTCAAAATGAGGAAAAACTGATCAAGCTTGTCGTTTCCAGACTGCTAGAGAGAAACAACATACGATTCTTTTTATATGCTTTAGATCTAGGCATAAAAACAGAAGACCCACCTGCTAAATGCATCTAGTGAGGGCAGGAGGGGGGAAGGCATTTCAAGTAAAAGCCTGTGTCTGGTACAAAAAAAAATTCAGCAGATTGACAAAAGTTATTAGTCAAAGCTTATAATTTCCTAGCAAAGCTCACTGAACATACTTGTACATGAAAACAGAGTAAATCTAAAAAATAATCGTTTATTGAGCCATTCACTCATTTGTCAAATGCTACACATATTTTAAAAAAAAAAAAAAAACAACACATTCAGGAGTTATTCTTGATATTCTTGACACATCTCCAGAGGAGCCACAACGAGTTATTTACTATTAGAAATAAAATAACATTTGTGTGAAAATTTCCTTTCTAAGTAACATATTTAACCTGCAGTTAAACTCTGAATTTAAGTAATTCAGTTCACAGAGACACTAGATGGAACTGAAAAAAACTGTTCCTTTATCTGTAACACTATTACATGTTTAATAATAGCATACAATTAACCCCTTCCAAAGGAGCATTCAGACCACACCTTCATGTGTGGAAAGTTTCTCCTTTTAAGGAGAAAGTACACAGAGCCAAGAAAACCAAAATGTCTTCAGCAAATTTTTATTCAACAAAACCTTACTTAAATTCATACTCTACACAAGGTTTGCTTGCTTTTAAACACAGCTTTAAATAGGTTCAGCTAAACTACTGTTTTTAGTAAACTACTCATCTCAATTCTAGAAGCTGAGCACATGACTATTTCTTACAATAACTACAGAAACACAGTATACACCAAAAAAAAAAAAAAATCAATCAGGTATTAAAATTTTAGCTGGAGACAGTATCAGAGGGCTGGGCTGCTGACAATTTTTAAATCATTCATGAGGTACAAGAAAAGGTAGGAAACAGAAAGTGCTGCCTAGAAGAAAAGGATCAAAGCTATCTTTGAATTCCTATAAATTCCGAGCTACTGCAGAAGTTAAAGCTTCACACAATCCAAGTAGCCTCAACAACAATTCCAATTTACACAAGCTTCTGTGGTGCTGCTTGTGGTTTGCAATACAAGCTGCAGTAACTCAGTGATGGGTTCCCTTCCCATCCCAACATCTAGGAATCACTAGAGAAGCAAGATTCACCTGCAGTAGCTTAACACTGTCTGCATAGAGAGAAAATCTCCTGATATACTTAAAATCTTGGCAAGAGACCACAGGAACGAGATTAAAAAGGTCAGTGGTTCTTACCTGTTAATTTGATTTCTGTTTAATCAAATGAGTCAACAGTTCTGAGTGCTGTACGCTCAAATTCTGAATTGTTCTGACAAGCACATTATCTTCAATTTCCAAGATGAATTTTAGTTAAAATTCTAGAATACATCTCATTATACAGATTTAAAGACACCCGCCTCTACCAGGTCTTCGAAAAATACCATGGATTTTTTGGATTTGAAGGAAAATGAGCAAGATCCTGAAAAAAGGGGCAAGGGGAAGAAAGGTATAGATAAACTCTCTTCAGTTAAGTTTGAATTGCTCAGAGAAATCAAGTAAACAAGTGCAAATTTTCTGACAATCATCATACTCTGTGCTGATCCTAAATTTTAACAATGCATTATAATTTTATTCAGTCCTCCCCTTTCAGATATGCAGACAGTTTCCATAGTAACTGAAGATACTTAGTAGTAACCAAAGGCAGAATAACTATAACTTATGTAATAACTTGAAACTCACCTTGGTTTCTAAAAATGTATATGTGCTTATTTTAGGACAACAAACATTGTGGTTATTTATTTTTTCACACTCCCTTATGTGCTCAAGATAAACATCTCAAGTTCCTGTATTTTAAAACGCCAGTTTCACAGACAGGATTTAACAGACTAATCCCAATGAAGTCTTCCCATACAGCAGGATTTCTGCAGTAAATTAGTCAATGCTTATGTAAAATAATACACTTTTGACTTCTGAAGAGTCTTTGACCATGCACTAAAAACTCAAAAAAAAAAAAAAAAAAAAAAGAGCACTAGTAATTTTCTTAGCTTTCCCACATCACAGCTCTTTGCTGTACGCTCCTCTCCCTAAATGCTGATTGAGAATGAATACTAAATACAAAAAAGATGTACAAGTTAGAGAACACAAACTAAAAACCAATTAGAAAGCTATCAAACTGCTTACTTCATACAAATGCTAAAAAAAATATGTATTTTTAGGTGATTTTCATAGTAATAGTATCATCATGGGAAATCTAATCATGATCAACAGCTCCTGTCATTGGGTACAGTCCTCTTTTGACAAATATATGGCAGCTCAATCTAGTTATGATAGATCAGTATCCCTGGAGTTAAGCAGAAGAAAATGAGTCATGCCCAAGTTGCGTGGGACCAGCTTGTCAGAATCTGGTAGGAGGTCCTCAGAAAAGCAGAGCTGTCTTCAGAAAGCTTATAGCTGAAAGGGCAACGCAAAAACCTGCTGAAGGAGAGATGACAGAGTTCAAACATTTCAGGGACCAACACTAGGGGTTTTAACAAAGGGTCCGCTACACACTACTACTCTTAACACAAAAAAAAAAAAAAATACCAGCAAAATAATCTTTCTAAATCACAACACTAAGACTGAATCTTCAGAAGAGGTGAAGGTAAAAAGCTCACAGAACACCAGAAGGTGCAGAACACACTAGCAGAAGAACTGAAGAGTTACAATCCAAACACTGGAATGCTGTAAGGTAAAAAAACTCAGCTAAAGGCAGAGGAAGTTACAAATGCTTGATATCTTATCTCTGAGTGGGAGTCCAAACCCACTCAGCTACATAAAGGCCATGATTTTTCCTGGTTAATTGTTTTTTAATATTTGTTTCAAAACTGTCTACAAATCCAGCCATTCACAGCTTTTTTAACTGTATCTCATAGTTATGACAATGCAACTGCTGACTGAGCTATCAAAACAGAGATCACACCTGCATTTCTCCTATTCTTCATCACTAAAAATAAAAAACATGCTAAGAAATTAAAAACTTAATTCAACTGAGAAACTAATTCTATTACAGAGACAAACGACTGCATTGAGATGCTATCAAAAAATAAACGACAGCTCGAAGTCAACATGCTTTAGAGGAGACAGGACTTGAAATTTCTGTCCTCCTACCAGCAATGGTAAAACCAGATTACAAGGAGCTTTACTAAAGACAACCAGAAGTAATGGAATTGCAAAAAAAAAAAAAAAAAGCAAACCTGTAATGCTGAGTCTTCATCACTAGAGAAATCTACTAGCAGTTTACTAAGAAGGCAACAGAAGTCTCATAGCTCACAAACTTTTAAGACCAGTGCATGCCAAAATAGCCATGCAAAAGCATTTTGCTATGTGACCAAATTCACCATCCTCTTTGTATTAGTTCACCATACACAAAGTCTCACGCACAACCACCAAAGTCCAAATACATTATTCAAGACCCAAAAAAGTCACTGATGCAGTTTCACAGTCACCTTAGTGATGAAACTCTATGAACAGCTCTGTTCTGACTATCTCTAGGTGCCATCACAGGAAGCAGACCATCCTTGTTCCCCTCTCTTGACCCCATGGTCCTCCCTCTTCTCTGCACTGGTGCTAGGCTTAAAGCAAGTCAGGAAAGAGTCTGGTAAGAAATTTAAAGTTTCTCCTGGTCCCTGTGTTTCTTGTCACGTTCCTGCAAGCCAAAGCAACAGACAGTGCCCATCACAACATTAGGGCAAGTCCAGTGGTACAAAGCAGAAAGGGAGCATGAAACTCCTTCCCTCCTTGTGGTTTTCCAGCAGTGGGATGAGCATGCCTACTCCTACTAGCTCTCTTGTGGTAACAATATTGTGTGCATGGCCAGCTGGAGACAACTCCAGAGAAAAAAGCCCCACTTAAACAGCCACCCACATTAGAACAGCTTAAGCCAATTGTAAAATTGCAGCTAAGAACACATTTTCCAGAAACCTTCACTTCTGAAATGCCAAAGTCTGATTAATTTTAAGAGCTCAGAGTGTTAAGATGATGGCTAAGTTCCAGAACAGAGTGCAATTAAAAGAAAAATCTTTGAATTACTAAGAAAAAGGTTACATTACGTTGCCTATTGTTTCTTCAGTAAATACAGTGTAGTGCTGTAGTTAAAACTGGTCTCAAATATTATAAGACATAATTTGAGAGAAATTTATTAGCCAACTACAGGTGCAGGTTCTCTGTCACATCCAAAGGCAGACATGTTAATCCATGATCATGGATAATTTAAACAGGAAAAGAATCCACAATTATCCAGAATTACAAAGCAACTTAAAATTGGGTGACTATGAAAATGTGAAAAAGTGTTATCTTTAAGCTTAGAACAGAAGGTTCCTTAAAACCTTCTACCAAACTAAGTAGTAAACAAGTAGAGCTGGAGTGAATAGCAAACAGCCTCATAATGTTCCCTCCAATGGAGACACAGTTTTATTGGTCCAATTTTCATAATCATGACTAAAAACCTTCAAGCACAGTGTCATATGTTACCTATTCAGCTGTCATTCAAAAATACTGTTAAAAAGGCACATATACACAGACAAGACAACAGTAATGATAATCTATATAAAAAATTAAGTAAATACCTGAATATCTGATGAAATATGGCAAAAATAGAATCTTAGGCACTTCCCTAGTCCTAAAACTCATCGTACATCCCTCTTCTGTCAAGTGTCTAGATTATCTTTGCCAGTTTCTTCTCTAAACCAATAAAAACCTCTAATAATGGGAACCTGTTTAACAATCTACATAATTTGACTGTTATAGGTAAAAACTTTCCAGCCTATACTTAATCTAAATCACACCCCCTAAAATTTACTTCCTCTTTGCCTACATCTCAACCACAGGAAAAAAAAAAAAAGAAAAAAAGCTTAAAAAAACCCCCAATGCTTCTGTGAACCATTTCTTGCATACATACCCATCGCACAGCCTTTTCCACCACATCAAAATAATGCAATACTTTGATGAAAAAAAAAAAATTAATTCATAGGTTCTGAGCCTCTCAAGCCACATCGCTACAGTCCTCTGTATTTTTTTGATTTAATACTCAAAACTAGAGACAAAAGTGCAATCAAAAAGAAAAAATAAAAGCCTTCTGTAATTTACACTGGATCAGCATATCCAAGGATGGCATCTACTTTTGCCAGCTGCATGTTGCTCATTCGGACCAATTTGTGACTAGGAGTCATGAATTATTTCCTACAGCTCTGTTTCCCAAACATCTCAATTTGAGCATCCCATAGCCTCTTCCTAGCACAGCATTTTATATTTAGCAGCTTTTTATCTTCTGCGTTATACTTCTCAAACCTGTCAAAACTACTGAATTAAAAGTTTATTCTATTCTTCTCCAGACAAGTGTTGGCACTCTCTCCTAACTCAACAGGACATTTGCAACTTTTATCTTTTAGGAAAATGATAGATAATATAGCTAAAATCACCCCCTGAAAAAGTCATCTGGTTCTTTCCAAACCTTCAGGAGTTATTCCAGCTCCGCAAAAAGTAACTTAAAACTACTTGGGAGTTAGTTAGATAGGCAAACAACTTCCATGACAAATTGAAACACGTATTTATTAACTGGATGAACATGGAACTACGTTGAAACCCCCAAAAATTTAACACTTTTTCCAAGGTGGCTTTCAACCATATGTATTTTCCAGACCATACTGTCATGTAACACAATAAATCCACTCATAGCACATTAGATTTCTCAAATAATTGTATTTCTTCTTCACCAGAGTCACTGCTATGAGGGAGAGAACACAGTTGATAGGCATCTCGGTACCTTTACAGTCCATAAAACATTTAAAAAATTTGTTTTTTTCCATACAGACTGACACATCCAAATTGATTAAGCATAAAATGTAGACAGTGTCAGTACCATTCATAGTAAGAACTGTTTAATACCACCTACAACCAGATTAATCACAATCAAAAAAAAGAGAGAGAAAGCTGTTCTGATACAGCATTTCCACAACACCCTTGGGAAGTACAACTGCTGCTTCACAGACTGCGGATGTTCCAACTTCCTCAGTTTATACAGCAAGCCAACAGATTGGACAATTCAGATTTCAGAAATGTCGTGTCCTCTAACAGGACCGCTAGATCACGTAGCCTTGCATCTCTATCTTGGAGTTATTTCTTGACCACTGCTGACATTTCATTAATTATAATTAAAATTCATGTCTTTAAGGTGTTGGGCTGAGAAGAAACCCAGGTATGTGTCATCAGCTGAAGTTCAGTACTTTCAGCTCAGGGTGTCAATAGTATTCCAAACATCATCAGAAATCTTTCTCTGATAAGAAAAGCACACTACTTTGATTCGAAAGAGATATGGGTTTTTCTTGTTTCGTCCACCTTCCATGTTCTTCCTTCCAATTACAGAGCTTTCTGAAAAGCACATTATGAGACAGGACAAACTTCTAAATGTTTCCGAGAATTTCCTAAGATACAAATCCCATTTTCTTAAGTGAACTGTCTAAAGGCGATAATGCTTCCTCCTGCTCCTTACAAGATAGATTCAGAATACGTATAAGCAATTCAGAGCCATCAAAGCCTGCTTAAATTAGATTATTTTAAATGTTTCGGTAAAACCGCTGGTTTTAATTGCAGGAACTACCAATTGCCCTAAGTACAGTAATGCGACTTTTCTTTGAAGAATTAAGTGAAGGCTGGAATGCTTTCCACTTTCCTGGAGAATTAAACCCCCCTGGGGGCAGGGATGGACACCTCTGCCTTTGCAGGAGCTGTGCTGCGATGCAGCAGGACCCGCGAGTTGGCTGTGGCGGGTCCCTCGCCC
>NW_008236769.1:1248604-1283341 GCF_000691975.1 Corvus brachyrhynchos
CGCCCCCCCCCCGCCCCCCCCCCCCCCCCCCCCCCAGCCCATGCCGGCACCTGCGGAGCGCCGGCTCTCCCGGGCCGCCAGGCGTGTCCCAGAACCCCTTAGATCCAAACCGGCTGAGCCGGATTCAGGAAAGGGACAACGTGAAAATAAGATATTTTAGCTACAGGGCAAAACCCCGAGACCTCGGACTTTGTTACACTTGCCCCTATCGCACCACTAATGCAGACACCTGAGGAGAGCTTTCTGAAGTTTCGGCTCGGTGTGTACTACAGCCCTCTCAAAACATAAACAAAACGAGAAAAGGAAGAGTTTCAAGTCTGATCTCACACAACTGAAACCAGGAACACTAAGTCTTAACAAAGACGGAACCGCGATTTCATTATGCTTCAATTCTTGACCAAAAAAAAACACTTTTGCTTATGATGTTTCCATCAAGCCACTGAATGGCAGTAAAGTCTGTGCTTTGTCCCGTCCAAACCTGTGGTATGTTCCAGCATTCTGTTTAGAGCCATCTAACGAAAATAACACAGCCTTTAAAGAACAAATTCAATCTATCTTAGATACACAACACATGAGAAAATAATGCAGCACGGATGCTAAAAGCTATATAAATATTACCTTTCCTATTAACTATTGTAGTTACCTAAGAAATAACAGAAGAGGGGTTGAAAGAGTCTTGAGAAAAGCCTTTGCCTGCTCTGTAGACCCTACAGGAGACAGGAGCACAAAATGGAGTTGTACAAGCTGCTTCTGCGGGTCAGCAGAAAGCTAACTGGAAAGCTAACTGTGAAATCATTACAGTACTATTAAATGCAGCAGGAAACAATTTCCCTAGTGACATAGTTGGCATGCAAACTCCATCCCAGATGAAACGTACTTTTATTGAAAAAAAACCCAAAACTTTAAAGTACTCATATAGCATATGAAGATTTGGAAAATGTGTCTAAACCTAATGAACTCTGAATTGTGAAGTCTGTGCATAGCCTTATCATTTCTGCTGGTGAATACAACAGCCTTTAAAGACCAACAGTATCTGACCAGATCTTGTGCAAAGAAAACAATGAAAAGCCTGTATCCTAAGAAAGCTTGTTCAGTGTTGTTTAACTTTAGGGAGGGGAGCTGGAGCAGAGTAAATTTCCCAGATGGAAACAAAGAAACCAGCTGTTAATTTAATTAATTAGTTAATGTTACATTACAAAGAGAGAGGAATGCATAAAGGGTACATGAAAGAGGCAAGTTTTCTGGAGAAGTGGGAACTGTTTTAACTGAGAATTACTGGAGTCAAAAGATCCGGACTGCACAGGACTGCACAAGTACTGTAAAGAAAAGCCTATTCTGCATTAGAATAGCTGTGAGATGGGGACAGTCCAAGAAAACGCTATGGGCCTAAAATAGACATGATCCTTACTAAAAATCCTTTTTCAATACTGGTTCATTTTCACCTCCTGCTTTCAACTACAAGTCTCCAAATCACGAAGCACGGAATGGATTGTTTTCAAGCAGTGTTTCAAAGCAATGTTCTGGAGTTCGGGGGACATTACTGCTGGTCAGCACACCATAGCAGAAGATCTCGCAGTGAGAAGCTTCTTAGCTGGAAATGCCTCATAAAGCACTGCCACTTCATATCATGCAGAATCAGCTGCATGAGCTCAGAATCAAGGAAAGGCTGCAGCCTAACCCATTAATCCACTGAAACCTAAATAATTTGTGGTTTCAATATGAGGACCCAAATTCTACAGAGTGCCCTGCAAGGCTTCATCACAGAATCAGAGAAAAATGTCTGACCTCTAGAGTTCATGTAATCTAACCCCCCTACTCAACCCTAACGAACATCACTCATAAGCACATGCCAGTTTCATTTCAGACTGGTGACCACTACTTTTTAGGTAGAGTGGTTCAGACTGCCATCCACCTCATCCACTTACCCAGCCCCCACTGGACTACAGAGATGCTGTGGATGTCACAGCAAGACCCTAGCTAAAGTCAATGTGTGCTGCTCTTATCACTTCAGTCATAGAGCCAACTATGTCATGACTGAAGGCAATTGTGTTGGTGGAACTGTGCTGTTTTTTCTGAATTGACTTGTCCTTTGTCATCCCAGAAATGGCTTCCAGAAAGATTTGCTTCATGATCTCCTCTGAGAGAGATACTTGGTGAGGATGACTGTTCTGCAGTTTCCTGCACCTTGCTTTGATGTTGGATGTGACATTTGCTTTTTTACACTAACTGGAAATCCCATCTGATTGCTACAGCCTTTAGAAGGTGATAGGAAGCAGCACAATGGTGTTACTTAACTTCCTCAGCACCTTTACAAGCAGCTCCTGTCCAGCCCTAAGGACTTGGAAACATCTAATTTGCTAAAGAATCCTCAGTTCAACCTTCCTCTACAGTTAGTCGAAGTCTCCTCCTCCAAACCTTGCCAAACTAGGCATAGAGCTCTGTGAGCTCTGAGGGCTGACCTTGAAAAGGGAAAGAGGGCTTTGAGTGTCTCAGCCTTTTCACAGTTCTTCATCACTTGTGATTTGCTCCATTCATCAGCAGAGCTGTGTGGTTCTTGGGTATGCTTGCAATTTAGAATGTTTTCTCTGCCTCTAGTTGTGGACAGTTGTAAGAGAAAGGCTGGAATTTGTTGTGAATGGAGAATGAATGGTAATGTCTGGGCATGGGGTCGCTGGATGAAGCACACAGCAGCAAAAGAGTTCTCAGCATGGACTATGCTAACGGCACCCAAATTACCCAACCCAGCACATCTGTGTGCAGTTTTACAAGATACCCAGTTCTGGAGAAAAAGAGCAATGAAGAAATCCTGATGACTCACAGAGGTGAGATAGGATGGAGGTGCTGATCACTGTCAGCTGCTAAAGGCTACAAAGAGGCATATCCAAAATCTGTGCCTTGTTGCCAGCTTAGAGAAACCCAGGAGACATGATGAGAACTTCACAGCTGCTGTCACTTCTCTCCTGTGTAATTGCCATGGATGCTGGACCCAACAATGTCTGGACAGAGGCACCACTGTGGCGGATGGGCAGCCTGGTCACCACGGCCACTGTATGGGCTTCATAGGGGCGCATGTTCCCGGTGCTCTGGAGCGTGGGAACACCCTGAGAGTGTGAGCAAGAGTTATAAAGTTGCTTTGTTTCAAGGTCTGCTCTAAATACAACCACATTTCCCGAAGAAGGTCTGGCACTGGCATGTGCTACGTTGTTGATAGAATGTTGCAACAGCATTTCCCACAACTGCCTACGTTTATTTTTTTGCAGGGAGCAAACTGGTCTCGAAGCCTAAGGGTTCAGCTATTTATGTTACCTTCTGTCACGAATCCAGGTGAGTATTAATGGACTCTTACAGTCTTGGTCGAATTTTGTGAGTGGTCTTTGCTGTATAGATAACCTGAGAGGTTTTTTTTTTTTTTGAGTCCTGACCTGCATTCTTCCATTGACCTTCAGAGCAGAAAGCTTTTTTTCCTTTTTATTAGTGTTTATTAACTGCTTTGAGTTGCCTTTTCTGTTAGCAATTTTATCATTCACCTAGCCTTAATCACCACATCAATTTATCTGAACAGAAAAAGGGAGAGGAAATAATCTTCAGAATTGTTTAATGCCAACAGTTCTTTCCAATACATACATTCAGCCAGCCCTGTAATAACCCTGAAGCAGGTTTGAACAGTAGAATGAAGGAAAAAAGGGGGTTTTTCTGTTCTTTGGTGCTATTTGCAGTCTCTCCAAACTACAAGCTGTGAATGCTTTGGGTAGATGACTTTGGGTAGACTGATGAGGAAAAATGAACCGGACTAATAATAACAGATGAGAAAGAAACCTGGTAGGGAAAACAGAAACAAAGCACAAGCTCAAAAAAATGCTATAAGGTCACCTTACAGGAAAGAAGACTCAGAAATTAATACAATAACTTTTTTTTTTTAATTAAAAAACAATGCAAGCACAAACTTACAATAAGTTCAAATTCAGATAAGATAATGACCATCAGATTATTGGTAAGTTGTCCAAGAAACATTTGATTCTATTAGTGCTGTGAAAAGAAACATTCCTTTTTGAACAGGCTTGAGATTAAAATTCAAATATCTTTTCTTGACTAGAGAAGTTACTCCTATATGCAACCAAATCATAAAACTCTCTAGTTCTCAGATTTCATGTGCTGATAAAATATCAAATGAAGGTGGAATTTTATAAGATTTGTATTTGCCAAGATGAGAGTTCAGGAACCCCTTCTCAGTTGTTTCTGGATTACTGAAGTGTGTATTTTGGGGAGGGAAAATAGTTAGTTCAAGAGGAAACTATATGAAGTATTTTAAGTGGTCCTGTATTTCCAGCTGTTAATGGACTCAGAGACTATGGATCTTAGATGTTATCTCAGTCCAATAAGAAAATTGGAACTTAGAGAATGGAAATCAGTGAAACATCTTCCTTATCTGATGGGAGTATTAGCCCTTAGGATCTTCTTATCAAAGACCATGAGTCTAGATATCCCTCAAATGAGCAAATTACCTGGTAATAGGCTAAAATGCTGCAAAAAGGACAAAATCTCTTTCAGTAAGAAAGAAGAGGCAGTCATTAAGGGCAAACCAGAGGTGCAGATCTGCAAAGAACTTTTTTATTAAGTTTCCTAATATGAGATATTCTTTTCAGTCAGCATTGTCACAGGCATTGCAGAGGATTTTTTTTTCTTTAATACTTACAGAGTAAAGACAAATATAAAAGAAGTTTTGGAACACTCAATGTTCAGCAAGTGTTCATTGCAGCTGAGTCTTGTATTTGCATGGAAACTTTGCTTATCCTTTTCTCAAATTGTTGAGTTCTTTATGAGAACAAAGATGCCATTCCAGTTAGAAGATGTTGGCTAGGCAGACTGTGGTTGGATTCTGTTTATATCAAAAATAAACAAAGACTCAATCTGTTTACACAAGATCTGGAGGCACATCCGGAGATACCAAGTCTGAAGGAAAACAATAGCAGAATGAGCGAATAAAATATTTCAGGCAGCACTTTGATTTCTGGAATCTGTAGTAGAAGCCAAACAACTTGCCAGGACACAATCTTACTGGTGGTGCAGGAGTAGGGAAGGATTTTGCTATCTTGAATATTTTGGCTTGTCAGATTACAACAAAGTGATGGGTTGTTACATATTTTGACAGCTAAAGACCATTTGGAACAACAGAAAAATGGTTGTAGAAATGAATTACATTACAGATTTAGGTGATAAGAAATATGTTAAAAACTACCAAGGGACAGACCTGGAGATCGTGATGTGACAGAGTTCATAATCTGGTCTACTCAGAACATACAACACTACAACTGGTTTTGCCAAAATTGATTGCCAGACTGTAAAAGTCCAGACATCTTATTAAATTTCAAGAAGACTTTTATTGTGGTAATTTTGCATTCACAGTAAAATCATAATGTGTTCATTTGTAGTTCAAACTGTCTTTAAATGATCAGTGTAACTATCCCCAATGTTTCGTGAACAGCAATATTAAATTGCTGGCTATCTTTTTCAGTTTTCAAGCAAGGTGAGAATTCAACCTATTTCAACACAGAATTGAGAGCTATAAACGTGACTCACCAAAAAAGGCTATCCTAGAGGGAATGGAGAACAGAGCATTTTACCACCAAATGAAAAAAAAAGGTCCCAGTATGTACATAATCTTTCTTTCACTTTCCCTGAATCTCAGCAAATCTCTAAATCCACCATTACCTAACCAGAGACAGTCAGTGCTTTGTGTCTTATTCCCTCCCTTCCTGCTAGACAGGAAACAAGGAAAAGCACAATCAGGAGGTGGTGAGAGCCACTACTGCACATGACTGTTTTTTATCTTATAACAAGCATACTGATCAACAGTGTGAAAAAAAAAATAGAATAAACCCCACAATTTAAAAAGTATAATTTGGACAGAGTAATTTAGCACATTCTTGTGCATGCAGCAAGTATTGAAGAGTGCCTCCTGGGACATGTTTGAGTATGTTTTCTCTCAGAGAAAATAGTTCCTACTCACTTGTAACAGGACCTGTCAGGATGGAGTCTGCCTATTCAGGCTGGTAGAGGCATTCTGGGGATCAGTTTTAATCTTCTCAGTGTCTATAAAGTAACTGTTGCATTAAAAATAATGTGAGTAGTAACTTTCAGAATATTTTTATTGTCTAAATAAAGGCTTAATTCATAATATATAGAGCTGCTCTTTACCTGAATGAGCATGGTCAGAAAAATGCTGTCAGATTAATTATTTATAATGGAAATCATTTGTCCCTTTAAGACAATATTCGGGATGAGAACAAAGACTATTTATGACCTTCTGAAGAAGCAAGAAGAAAGTGGCAAAAGCTTTTACTTCAAGTGTGGTTTTGATAGTTTTAGAAGCTGTTGATTGAAAAGTGGAATGAGCAATCACTCAATCAGAGGCCAGAGCTTCGGTGAATGGGAGATTATATTCTCATGATCTGTGACTAACAGAGGGTAATAAAAAGCCTAGTGAACATGTGTATCATGTAAATACAATTCTATTGTCAGATGGTTTGTGGCAAATTGAAATGGCTGCTCTGAGGTCACAGCAAGCAGACTGTTTCCTGGAATTTCTGCAGCCAAGTTGCACATCCTGTAAACAGGAGCTCTTCAGATCTGTGGCATTCCACTGCCAGGTACTGTGAGTGAAACAGAATCTGATAAATAAGATCATTCTGCAGAGGCACAGAAAGCTGGTCTCAAGTTACCTAGAAAGTTGAAGGAGACATGGAAACCACTACTGAAAAAAATCAAGTAACAGGTATATTGTCTTTGCCTCAATTTTTATATGTTTTGAGTTGGGTAATAGAGAGAAAGCATCAGAGACCACATCCTCAGTCACAAGGTCATTGGATACAGGCCATTTTCCTACTGTCAGAACACAACCTTGGGCTTCTGGTGTTATGACTTAGTACAAACAGCTGTATTTCTCACAAAAATATAAAAAGAGTAAAATTTCATCCATGGCTTACATTTTCAGAAAGAGTACACATAGTTAATTTTTTTCTTGCTTGTTTTGCAGGTTGTGGTACTTCCAAGGTTGTGTGCAATGTGCTAAGCTTCCTTTTGAACACTGGAGTTGAACAAGTTTTCATGATCTTCCTTGGATCTGGACTTTTTTTTTTATTTCTTTATCTGCCTGCATTATGAAATTGTGACAGTTTTGGTTAGGGTGGGACAAAAAAGTTCTGCATTCAGTGAAGTTTGTCAGTTTTCTGATATGACTTGTATGGGACAGGTCATATTTTTTATCTTCTACTTAATGAGTTTGAGCAGTTCTTTCTAAACTGTTCATGGTAGTTAATAGGAAATGTGGAGAAGGGCTCAACTAAAAGTCTAAATCAGAGAAAGTCAACTCTTAACCCCTTTAGAATCAATAGAGAGTAGTGGGAACTTCAGGTTGTTAATTTCTTACTAAAATAAGTGTCTAAGATCTGAAGCTTTTCAAACATGGAGAGGAGAGGCAAATCAACTTTCAGGAAAAAGAGAGAGAGTATCTTCTGTCTCTTGTCCATTAGGAAATGACCAATTAACAGTGCCCCTGATGCCTTCTTTATTCATGTTCTTGGGACACAGGAATAAAAATACCTTTTAGGCCTTACTGATATAACTAGAAAACACCCATACAGGTAACTGCTCACAGCATGAAGGAGCTGGAATGCACATCCAGTAGCAATGGGTAAACTTTTTCTAATGTTTTAGCATCTGCCTTCATGTTTACACAGAAGCAATTTCAGAGAATATCTTCAGAACTAAAATGACTAAAGAGAGTCTCAGAAGAGTATTTGGTTCCTAAGATGTGTTCCTAGGGGGATTGTCTGTGCTAACACCAGCAGTGTTCCTCTTCCCCTGGAATTAGTGTCTGTGATCATTCAATACTGAAAGATTCCATGTCACTCCAGAACAAGCCTCTCTATCTTGGTATCTCTGTAATCTGTAAAAAGAGACAAGCTCAAGAAACACGATGCAAAAAATTAGGTTCATAGAATCATAGAACGGGTTGGGTTAGCAGGGACCTTACAAGTCACCTTGCATGTTGCTAATGCCTTCTGAACTATAAAGGCTTGAGGTAGACGTGACACGTATAAAGAGTTACTGGAGAGAGATTGCAGTAAACCACAAACTATGGCAGTGGGTGTTGTTCCTTAAGGTAGGGTGGTTGCCTTGTCCTGAGAGTTTTAAGCTGAAAAGAATGAGTGGTGTACTTCTTAAATGCTATCAACTTCCCTTTTTTACATCTAACTGATCTCACAGCCTGAAAACCTCACAGTGAAATAAATGGGCTAGTGAAAATTTAAAATATATTACATTATGGAAGAAATAAAAAGCTTAAATGCCTATCATTAGTCCTCACTAATATCTTAATAAAGCACTGAGTCTTGAAAGAACATTTCTGTTCCATAATAGCCCTGCCTTTGAATGGCCTGGTCCCACCAAAAGCAGAGTGCACAGCACTGACCTGATTGCATTGGAAAAATTTCCTGAACAGTATCAGTAACCATCTCTGTTTAAATGTCTGGACTGAAGTCAGGAAAGAGTAATTTATCCTGCACTTGTCATTTAATAATCTCACCATGGTGTTTTGTAAGAAGGAACAAAACTTCCATCTAGAGAAAACTGAAAAGATGGCTTACATTTGCATGAAAAACATACTCATTTCATTGGGTTGTGCCCAGTTTTCTGAGAGATCTACAGTAAATTCTACAAAAGAGGACTAAAAAAGCCAGTTCAACTCAGAATATTTTTCATTAAACTGTTTGGAATCTGTGAACAAAACATCTCTATCTATGAAGGGCTATTTCTTCTATAACATTTTACATTGCATGTGTTTGTGCTGCTGAAAAAAAAGGTGGTACTTTCCTTTATAAAAATAAAACAGACTGAACCGAGATTTTATAATAATGTTCAGAATTGCCTAGCAAGAAGAACAGTAGCCTTGCATTGAAAACACAGAATAACTGTGAGAATTACAGTTCAAGCTTTTAAACTAGGAAAACACAAATACATATAATAATATACAAAGTTCATTATTCACGGAAAACAAAAAATTTCATCTGAATGGGCCAAGATGGAACTTACAAAGATTCTTGCTCTTTGTATTAAAAAAACCCTCCATAGTTTACTTAAAAAAAAAAAAAATTACAAACCTCAGGGGCAGAATTTCATCATTTTGCAGAGACCAGGAAAAATCTGACGAACTAGATAAAAGTGTCAAGCCTCTAACATTATGAATTACTATTGTAGATACCACACAAGAGGATACTTGGGTTTTCTTTGCCCAGATTGCTAGGTTAACTTAACCCTAATCCTTACATTCTCTGTCTTTTCTCTGGAAACAGCATTTTCACTTTTCCTAGTCTCATGTTCTAGAATATTGTGTAAAGATCTAGTGTATACAAAACAAGTTTATTTGTACAATATACCATCTTGGCCCTTCCCTCATCCAAAGTCTAGTAGTAGGAATAAGTTTTCTGGCAATATATTCCATTACTTGCTTGCAAGTTAGTGCCTAACATTGCTGTGTGTGTGATTTCTTTCAAAGCCAAGGTGGCCAAGGTCTTAGACAGGTTTTTTCTGACTTTGAGTGAACACATAGGTTACCATCCAGCCTGAGAAAATTTGCACTTACTCTGATGTCTGCAACTTCCTTGCTTCTCTCTCATTACTCCCTTCTAACTGAAATCCTGGTAGGCAATGCAGCACTCCCCTAGTCCACAGAGCTCTCTGGTGTCTGCATTTAGAATGGTGACCTAGGATGTTCAAGAAAACGCCCTGGGCATCACTTCCTGCTGTTTCGGGAGGAATGCATTGACAGGAAGGTCTTCGATAGATTTGGGTTTCTAAGATTGCAAACTTCTATTTAGGTCTTTATTAACCTAGATTGTTGCAAAGCCAAACATCTACTTCTTCCATCCTTTGATTGTGTGGTTTCAAGTCTGAATATTGATTAGCCGCCTAAATAAATAATACTTGCTGTAAACCAACTCTCCACTATAATACTTACCCCTTATCCCTATTACCACCTAATGCAGGAATGGACTGACACCAAATCTTTAAAGATTTTCCAGGATTTCTTTGTAACAGAATAGAAATATATTTCTCAGGGGAGGAGAAGAACCCTAATCAGAAAGGTTCCTATTTTCTGTAAACTGTAATTCACATAGACGGAAACCCAGATTAGATAAAAACTATGTAAGGATATTTGTTGAAGATTGCAAAAAGAGAAAAGAGAAGAAGATAAAGCTCTGGAACAGAAAAGTCTAGCAGTACAAGTAAGAATTTCAAAATTTATACAAACATATCAAAAAGACATTTTATCTTTTGTATGATTAACAGAACTTACTCAAGCTTTTAAAATTAAAAAAACCCTAATTGTTGAATAAAGATGCAATATAAAGTCAGTAGAAGAAAGCATACTTTGTTAAAATTACAAATAGCAAATGATCACTTTTTGTGTTGCAGAGGTCACAATTTGAGCACCTTTTTCCACACGCCCTTTCTTTCAAGGATGGTTTTCCCCACAGTGGAAGTGCATTCTGTGAGCATGAGGCAGAGGTGGCATCTGGGCTCTCCTGCCTCTGTGTTAATGGTGAGGGGTATTAATACTCCTAACACCACTTTCCCATGTCTATCAGTTAGCTGTAATGCCTTCAGGAACCGGGTACAGTTAGAATGTATTACAAACTAAAATAAAACATCTAATTATGTCTCAAGGTCAGGAACTATGGAGAGAACTTCACCAGTAACGTGAGTGCTGCTAGCAATTGGAACTTTCTTCACAAGCTGTAACTATGCCAGTTTTCCACAGTTAGAACTTCATGTTAACATTAATGAACCACAATTGGGCTTCAAAGCAATGCTTATGTTTTTGTAACCCAGATGCACTTGGAAAAAAAAGGGAGAAAAGGGAAAATGTTGTGACACTAGACTTATTATCAAAAAAAATTAGATAAGAAATAGTACTGAACACATAGAAAATTAAATATTATTGCTTTTTATAACATATATTTGTGCCGATTTACTATTTATAATTGGACTTATTAGGCTATAACTATCCTAAACAGATCTTTTCAGAAAAAAACCCCACAGAATGTAACACTCAGAGAACATGATTCTTGAATAAAATGAACAATCAGATACCTACTAAGACATATTAGGTGGATAAAACATAATATTTTGTCGTTGGCTATCAGATTCCAACTTGTCTCTTAGCAACATGATATAGACTTTTTTGTTTAAAGCAAAGCACAGAAATTGGTCACGTGCTTTGTCTTGCACAAATTGTGTCTTTAACTCTTTTGTTAAATATGCCATTTATTTTGGTCATAATTCCAAAAGAATCAATTTGTTCAAACTGTTCAGCCAAACACAATGTAATTTGGCAAAGCACTGTGGTCCTCCATAAAGCCAATTCTCTAGAAACAATTGTTTGCACATATCAGTAGTCCAACATCTACAACATGCTGATTTTGAAATGTGGGCACATGGAGGCCCCTCTGCAACCTTCTTCAGAGAACCTCAAGGTCACTTCCTGTAACCAGCAATGTCTGACAGGACACAGAATCAGGTGAACCACAGACTCAAAAAGCAGTATTTCTCCCCTTGTATAATTTTAAGGCTGATCCCTGGTTAGTATTTAGCACAGTCAGATGGCAGTACCACTGCTTATGTGTTGCAGTCTCACAACGCATGGTGAACCCAAGACAAACGTCTTGTCCTACCCTAGAGACTCCTTCTGTCCCCATTAATAACTGCTGACTTGTGCTGCACTGTGTCCTCTGCAGAAAAGACAAGTATCCCGAGATGCTTCCCCAAAGCATAATTGGCCAGTAATGCCATAATGTGGTAGGCATACTATTAATTGCCTAATTAAAAAAATACTAAGATGAGATATTTTAACACTGTTTTAAAGCAGAGCACAACTGTCACACTGCTGGATCAAAATGATCTTCCCTGCACTAGCAATTTTGTTAAGATACTGAAGAAGCTGAGCATGAAGTGTACAGGAAAAAAAAATCTTTCAGTGATTTCAAATTGCAGCACACAACCTCTGGATTCTAGAGATTTCAGATTATTCCACAGTTATTTGCTGCAACAAGTGGTTCAGATCAGACATGCAGCCCCTCACCACAAGCACGACCATGTGCTAAAAGCCTGAAGCCTCCAGAAGGGTACTTTTTCCCTTCTGTACTGAGTCCTAAAGCTGCGAATAAACCCTGAATCCCAAGCGCTGGAGTTGTCCTTCAGCACTTCTTCTGAAAGTATCCACAAGAATGATACCCAGTATCATTCCTATGGCCGCTGGAGGGGGAATCATTCACAGGGGCTGTTTCTCCTGCTGGTGCTGCCCATTCCAACGGGAAGGCTGGCTAATGCCCCTATGGCCGCTGGAGGGGGAATCATTCACAGGGGCTGTTTCTCCTGCTGGTGCTGCCCATTCCAACGGGAAGGCTGGCTAATGCCCCTCTGCCCGCCCTTCCCAGGGGCCCTCACCTTCACCCTGGCCCTGGCCCTGCTGCATTCCCTCCCCAGTGGTCAAGCTTCCTGGAGCTGGAGGAAACCTGCTGGAGTGGTGCTGCCCATTCCAACGGGAAGGCTGGCTAATGCCCCTCTGCCCGCCATTCCCAGGGGCCCTCACCTTCACCCTGGCCCTGGCCCTGCTGCATTCCCTCCCCAGTGGTCAAGCTTCCTGGAGCTGGAGGAAACCTGCTGGAGCTGCTGGGCAACACAAAGCTCTGTTGATCTCAAATATGTGCTTCAGCTAATTGCCTTTCCTGTGTGGGCTGTGAGGATGGAAGCCGCTGGTCCAGCACCTGCAAGCAGCCAGGCACAGACAGAAATGGCCTGGAGGAAAAGAGGGAAAAGGAAGCACCCAGCAGCTCCCATCGCCCCAGCTGCATCCGTCCCCTCCCTCCCCCATTTCCTCACATAAAATACTGGACAGAATATTTTACTGATTTGTTAAAATATGTTGAAAGGCTCTTCCCCTTCCTCTCTCAAGATAACAGCCCTTCAGTTTTGCACTATATTTCAATATCTTTTATAAAATGCTTATTTTATTGTTAATTAACAGCTCATTGTATTGCCTTCCCCAAGCTGATCCTTATACAGCAATTCTGTTTCAAGGAATCCCTTCAGTCTTGTTGGAAGCATTTAATAAAATTCATCAGAAAATAGTAAAATAGGTGCAAGCTTCAGCATATTTTCTTTGCTGTTTTCTGGCAACAAGTAGAAATTTTTCTTTAACTGGAGACTCCTTGCAGCTTTTTCCCTTTACTGGGATATCTAACTGCTTTATGGTCTTCATACTCTCATCATTTCCCATAATAAAATTTGTTACTATGGTAAAAAAAAAATCCACTAAAAATTATAAACTGTTCTAGTTATTCAGTTGTTCCGTGACCCAGCCATCAAGATTTGAGCTTCAACATATTTTTGGAAGTACTGAAGGAAGATAACTTGGGTACATTTTTAGACTAGACTATTTACTTTTGCATTTTTACAACAGTCTATTTGACATTACAAGAAACCCTTGACAGCCCATCGCCAGAATCCTAAGGTAAGCAGCAAAAGATATGATCATTATCTGTAAATATGGAGACAACTCGTTCTTGTACTGAAATGTCTGTTTATATCGATTTCAGATAGGGAGGAACAGACCAAAACAATTTGACTAAATTGAGCCATTGGACATTAAGCTGAGCCTGTTTAAACCAATGCAATTATCAATTTAGATATGATTCTAAAATCCCATCTGGCCATTACTTAAAACAGCAAAAATCAAAAAGGAGTTTTACGAATTTGGAAGTCAAATGACAGACTACAGATGTCAAGAAGTTTGAACTGATCTCTAAAGTTAAAGAATTAAAACTTAAATAATTGATACTACCCATGTATACAAGAGAAGTATCTAGCTGCCAGATAGAAACCAATCATTTTAATATTAACAAAAAAATTGAATTTGTACTATTTAAGCAAGGGAGATTAAAAATACAAGTATCAGCCAGAATCTGAAAGAGTATTTTGCTAGAACTAAATGAGTAACTGAAGGAAACATGAAAACAACACCACTTCAGTCAAAGCAACATTTTAAAATAAATTTTTAAAAATATATAAAAATCTAACAATATAGTTGAAGCTTAAGGTGAGGATCTAGTTCATTTTTTAATCTCATCTTAATCTCATTTTAAGCACTTATGCTCAGTATTCCGGTATATAAAAAGGTGCGTGGAGACCCTCATGAGCTCCAGAGCACAAGGTTCCCTGTCCAGTCATCAAGAAAACACCACTGCAGGTCAGGAACAGTTTAAGTACCCCAGTGGGGAAGGTGGAGGGGATGCAAGGGAGATGGGAGATAAAACCAGACCTTATTCTATTAGTCACAGAACTGCTTGTTCAAACAAGAATCCAACAGTCTCTATCTCTGCCTACTTATAGCATTTCCAAATTTATTGAAAATGAAAAAGAGAAAATACTGCTCAAAATCCCAATCTGGTACTGTTCGGATTCTGCACCATGTACTAGCACAAAGCAAAGGGAATTAGAGGGTCAGCAGGCCTGTAGGGAATCTCCCTTGCTATTTAGTAAATACTTTTAATTCTTTAGAACACCATGGTAACCTTGTAATGACCTTATTGAGCCACAATCCTTGTGACTGCTTTGTAACATTATAATTTCTAAACTGCTACCCAATTTATGGATTTTAAAAACTGCAAAACGCTGCATTTTTAGAGGTAGATGTATATTATGTGTTGTTCTGAAGATGAAATAAGATCTTGTGGTTAATACACAAACTGAGTATCCAGAAATGTAAACAGAAGTTCAAGAGAGGAGAGACTGCTCACCTCCTTTAGGAATTTACTCTGTAATCTTTAGCAAATCATTTAATCTTTCTGTGCCTTCATTTCCCATATATAAAACAGGGTAATACTTGCTGTAAAGGATAAAAGCTGTCGCGTGTCTTTTTAAAAACTAAATGTCATAGAAAAGCCTCTCATTAAACAGTTAAAATTACTTCTTGCAAATATTAAGGAAAACATCCGTTTTCTTTGTTAGCCAGAGCAAAACTTCCCCAAATATTCTCACACTGCTATATATCTGCTAAGCAGTTTCGTTCTTTATATAGGAAGTGATACTACTGAGTCCACAACTTCACCTTTTTTAAGTTAGCCTTATAAATTTACTAGCTCAGTAAGTTTCTACTACATTACCCTGACAGAGACAACAAGATTCACAGACATAAAGCTCATAACCCTATCTGAGACTACAGCTTACATCACTTGTCAAATTTTGAGCAAACTATGAAGGATTCATGTATCACTGATTTACACTCAGTATGACAAATAATGACAACTACATGTACATA
Organism: Corvus brachyrhynchos; assembly: GCF_000691975.1. Taxonomy (NCBI): domain Eukaryota; kingdom Metazoa; phylum Chordata; class Aves; order Passeriformes; family Corvidae; genus Corvus; species Corvus brachyrhynchos. Next base: position 1,263,981 of record NW_008236769.1, read on the forward strand.
AGCATGTACATGTACATAAACCACGCAAAGACAGAAGTCCTATTGCAAATGCAGTCACTATATAACCCACCATGGTTATCTGACTTAGAACCTTTTTCAGGTGTTAAGATATACTTACTCAAATCAGATTATTGATTCCAACTTTGTATTAAACAAATCAAACAAACTCTGTGAGGAAGACCTCACAAACAGATGATGCCAGCCTGACTGTAGTGACAACCCATCACACATCAATACGAGCAGGGCTCTTGCACTGAAGCCTGAGCTGTTGAATAACAGAGGCTGGAACACTGTCAAAGGCGTAGCACTGCTCTCCCAGAGAGGGTGTGGGGCACCGCGAAAGGACTCTTGGCATCATTCTCAGGGGAATATTTTGTCTCATGCAAGGACTGGCTCCACAGGTTCTGAAGGAAGCTATGCTCAGGCCTTCTCTGCAGGGGAACATATTTTATGCCTTTGATGGGACTCTGGGTAGAAGTTCAGCAGACACCTGAGACAGCTGTATACCTAACCAAAGATGAACAGGAAATGCGTGACCACATCTCTGTGTATGAGAAGAATAAACAGGAGCAGTTAACATGAGAAAGAACATGGAGAAAATTTCTGTGAAAAGAATAAATAAGATAAGGATAGCAAAACTGATGGATGACCCCATCTTTTCCTTAGAAAACAAGAAAAAAATAATCTTGCAAGTAAAAGTATCTTTATTTTCTATTTTCTCACTTGACAGTACTGGAGCTGATATCCTCTAAGCTGTAAGCCTGAAAAAGTAATTTAATATTAAAAGAATAAGAGCTTTTACAACTCTGACAATAACATCACAAAACTCAGATCACTAATTACATTTACTTTAGTATTACATGCATTTTAGACAGTGATTCATATTGTTTACTTGTACAAGTAGTCATTCTCAATGTACAAGTAATAACCATTGCTTTTACAGTGAAATTCATTAGCATGCACTTCACACAATCATGTGCAAAGTTATTTTTTCCAGTTAGAAAATATTAAGGTAATTATTTCTAAGTTGATTTTATACATGGAGTTTAATTTTGGTTTTATGCAGACATTGCATAGTTGATGCTTAGCTTCTCCCTCCAGAAAACCTGGAATGTGGTATTGTTGAAGCAGATCAAGTGACTGTAGCAAACAAGAAGATTTGAAGAAGAGGCATAACTTTCAGGGTTGAAAGGTCAGCAAGTACAGCCTAGGATGAAAATCAAAAAGGCTTGTTAAACTTGGAATTTGAACCAAATTTCCTTAAAGCAAGTTAAGAAGTCAGGAAAAGATTCAAATACTGAGTACAATACTGCCAATAATCATATTTGGACATGACTAGAAACAAATTATACTGGTTTATGTTAGTACCTTATTGCATAATTTTTCATTCTAACATTTCAAAGAAAAAACATATTTACCCAATGTATAGTACCCAAGTAACTTAATTTTAGCCTTTAGCCTTACTTCAAATATACACGGCATCATGGGTGAATAAGGGGTCTAACATTTCAACTTGCTTCTAAAAATAATTGGGAATTAAGAATCCTTATCCTGTGGCTTGGCTAGTACTTGTGAAGTAAGTCCAATGTAATGCCTCAAATAATCCATGTCTTCTCCTGAAAGTATGTTTTAAAAAAGCCAAAGAAACTGATCACAAACTCTCAAAGTCTGGAAAAAAAATCCATCCCCATATATCTGAAAAAAAAAATTAGTAAGTTACTAGATATAAATAATAGTAATCTTCATCCTAATGACTTCCTTTTCTTCATTTCCTGTGACAGTACACACAGTGAAATTTCAGATTCACATTGCCAAATTAATCTTGTAAAATTTTTGTAATTTTTAGAACAGAAGCAACTAAAATGTACAGAGGAAAAGGGTACAAACCTCTGCAATATTGCAAAAACAATATATACCACTAACAGTGATTATATATTAAAAAGAAAAAAAAACCTATTTGTACAAAATAATTGTATAACACTGCATTTTTATTGCAAATATGCTTTATTTCCTTTTACTCCAGAAAAACAGCATTATGTACACATAATGCATGCTCACAATTTCCTGATTTTTTTCCTAAGGTAAGAATTTAGACAGAAAGATTTGCACTATGCACCATGTGCCATGTGAAGCTTAAGTTACTCTTATTGGCAAAGCATCAGAAACTATTTCAATCTCCTCCAAGTGAAACTTATCCTTACTTCAGCTGCAGCCAGTGATGTCACCTCCATCAGGTTGACTGCTCGGAAAGCAAACACAGCAGCTGCCAGGACTGAAAGAAAATGTCCAATATTTAAATTTCTGACCTGATAAGTGGTGGTTAGAATTAATCTTGATATAAAATATCAATTTTCACTTAGCTTAATTATCTTGATTCTGAAGAATAATATACAACAGGTGGCTGGGTTTGAGTTTCTTTGACCACTCTTTCAGACAGGAAAAACACAACATTCCTTCAGAAAAGTCTGAGTGAAAATGCCTGAGTTTAAGATGATTAGCTTTTAATTAAAAGGGACAAGCTGTCTTGTATGTACAAATGGAACCAAAACCTTTTCTCTTCTACTCACCTACTTTGTATTTAAAAACTGACACAACTGAAGATACATGTTTTCTTTAAAACTTCCATCTTGAACCTTCATAAATATGAGGACATTATTTAACTACAAAACTTTCAAAGTGTCTTAAAAGATGCCACTTCAAAGGCAGAAATCCAGCAAAATCAGGGGACTCTCAATTGCTTTAAGACTGTAGAAATAGTTGCCATAAATAACATGAATCTTGTATTTTGTGAAAGGTGATGAATTCATTTGCCACTACCACTGAAGCTGGGAGAACATCTTATGTTCTGTTCAGAGAGCACTTAGCATTTTTGGAGCATTTCCATAAAAAACCAAATTACCTGACATATTTTTTATTAAAGATGCAGTACTCATGCAATTCCATTTTTCTAGATGATATATGCTTCGACACATATGTAACCTGCTGTCTTCATTCAAAGAGCAACCATTTTCTTCTCATCACAAAATACATTGAAGCTAACATGTATTTGCCTTACATTAACACAGACTTCACATGTTTTGTAAAAGTAATTCTATTACCAGCAAGAATTTCTAGAGAATTGTATCCCAGGATTCTGTCCCACAGAAGCAAGAGCTGGTCTGTAGCTAAATAACCAGAAAATGCTCGTACCATCCATTTAAATGAAATTCGTAGCCTGCAAACAAGTGACAAACAATGGTTATTATATTTCTGCCTCCCATAATGATTGGATTGTCTATAAATTGAAAATATTTCATTGTACTTCCACATTTCTCTTCCAGGAAGAACAAGCATTTTCTCTTGCTGCAGTAATAATCAATATTTTAATTTGCAACAGCCATCATAAAACTATTTAGCATCTCATTTGATAAAGTACTAACATCATTCTCATTATCATTCTGATCAAACAATCACATTAGAGTGATCCTCAGCTATTATCACCCTCTATGTTTCATCCTTTCTGCTATTATGCTATTAAGATGGATACCAATTAAGACAAAAAGGTTTTCAGGTTCTGTTGTGCCTGGCACCATGAGTTCACTATCAAATGACTCTTGCTCTCTCGCCCCTTCCAGTACCTTCTGCAGCAACTAACACATCTCTGTGTATTCTGTCCCCTAGGAAATACCTTAGTTCCATCAGATCCAACATGAATTACTGAAATTTAGCTGAATAATGCAGCATAGAGCATTTCTCACAGAATAAATTTCTTTTTCACAGAGCATACAGAAGAAATGCATGAAGCACAGATACGCAGGTTAGACAAAGCACTGCATCTGACTCTCAAGGAAAAATGGCACACTGATGTTTATACTTTTGTGTAATTTCTCATAGATCTTAAATTAAAATACTGCAGAAAAGCATTTTCAGAATGATGAATGTGCAATACTTGTAACAAGTCAGAAAGAAGTACTTACGGCTGAGCTCCAATTTCTCGGAGGTGATAGAAGAGCTGGGGCAGATGGGTTTGTAGAAGAGTCTCAAAAAGCAAGCACAATGATACAATGCCCTAAGGAAACAAGATCATATCCTGAATACTAACACTCATCCTGTCAAATCTGAGAAAACAGTATCACCATGTAAGTGTGCAGGAATTTTTAATTCAAGCAATAAAACACTATTAATGATATAATATTCAACTCAGGTGAGAAAGGCACAAGCAATTCTAATACCTTCAGTCACTAAAGCCTTGCTCCTGCAATTCTGTTGTCATGGGTTAAACAGTAATGAGTATTTTGGACCAAACCACTACATCTGTGTATGTATTAGCAACATAATACGTACTGTTAGTCCCTTTCAGCTCTGAGTTACTTATGGTGTTTGTATGTCAAGGCTGAAGTACTTAATGGGTTATTACAATATGATCTACTTGAAATATTTCTACTTTGATGAAACAGACTTCAGTTGCACTAAAAAATAAAGGATGTAAGAAAAAGTATCTCTTTGATAAGTAAAACCAAACAGCAATAGGGATAACTACAAAAATAGTTAAACATAAACACGTTAAAAATTGTTTAAAAAATTACCATGGAAATGAATAGACTCTGGTTTGACCCCTTTCTCTGCTATTAAAGATGGAAAGCACAATACATAGCCTTTAAATGGTATACCAAGAAAAGGATTTTCTTTTAACCAGGAAATATTTTCAAAAAGCAATGTAACTCTTCAGCACTTTTTGAAGGAAAAAAGAAATATTTACTCTGTTTTATTCTTCACAAATAGAAGACAAGCCAATTTTTACAACTGTTGTACATTCAAGACAGCTGGTCCTGGTCACAAACAGCCACATTATTTAAACTCATCTAGTAGTAGTAAAAAGCATATGCTGTCATAGCAAGATACTTCAGTTAAAGAAACAGACACTAAATTGGTATCACTGAAACAATATCCCTATACATATATTTTAGTCCCTTTACCCCAGACAATAGTTCAGAGTCCATTTACATGTCTTCAATGAAAGTGAGTTTGCATTTACGTGACCCCTTGAACTGAGAAACCTATTAGATTAAAAAATTTGACTCTTATAAAAGACCCCATACCCTCATAAAATGAGAACTTACTATTTTAATAAGGTACATGATAGCAAAGACTAACACTGACATAGAAAACAACAATATCCAGACTGGAATTACCTAATAATTTTCCCAAGCTTGCCTGAAATATTTTATTATATTTAAAAGGATACATTTTAGTCACATAGAAAACCATGCTACTGTATATTATTGTTTTGTAGCAAACAGAGTATCGAGTGAGTGGATTTAATTCCTAATGAACTTACAGAGGGATGAGAAGAGATGGAATGGAGTCTGAAGAAAAAACGCACATACATCTCACGGAATATCTGATACAATTTGGAAGGTTCATGGTACAGAAAACAAAGTGGAGCAACTGAAAAGATAAAAGAATTATAATTGACTCAACACTGTAAACTGCTGAAAGAGTTCAATGATTAAGTGCATGAAGTATGAGGAAAAGCCAATTAATTTATAGTACCACAATTTACAAAAACATACTAAACCAATTATTGAGAAAGAAGTATTCAATAACAGTAATGTAAAAAGTCAAAAAAAGGAGTATGATACATTCTGTATATTATTCCTACATATTTCAAGTTAAACCGATTAGAACCTGCTTACTACAGTGCTGGCTTCGGAACCGTAAGAAATATGCTGTAAGGAGAGCATCTCTGGGGTGTAAGGCGATGTGTACAGTGCAAGTTTTTGATTCAACTGTCTGTAACCTTCAATGCACCATGGGGCCCAGTGACCAGCTCCAAACTGATGCCCTATTTGTAAGACTGCTTGAAGATGGATATTGTGAAAATGAAAACATTAAAAGAACAGCTTTTGGTTGCCACAATAACATCACTAAGTATGACAAACTGATAAAGACGTGCTTATTTCTTACAAGATCTGTAAATCATGGACATTTGGTAGTTTACTGTTTAGAAGTCTTCTAGTACACTTGATTCAAAATAAGAATTGATTACATTTGTAAAACAGGCACTCTGAAACTTTTCTTGTTTCATAAAAGTCTAGCATATAGATAAATCTGTTATACACACAAACATAACCAGTTCCTTGAGACAGACAGTCCATTCACTCAATGCATTTTCACAGACAGTTGTCCTTATACCTTTTTGTGAATAGGCTTTTGATCTGTCCACTCATCACACTGACTGCTTCATTTTACAGGTGCATTCATTTTAGTTAACAGCTTACATTTTAACATATTGGATATGGATACATTTATCTGCATACGTATGGACACACACACAGATATAGGTACATTTATATATAAATACAGATACATGCATGTGTGAATTTATTTTCATATCTAAATATCAGAGAAGGTGGCTTAATAAAAAACATAGTGTCTGTGTATGAGAGGTGGGGTGCTAAGGTAGGGTGAGATGTTCACAGAAACGTGTATTTCTGTAGGGGTAAGAAAAGCAGAGGGTGTCACCCGTGTTCATGTTTTTAATACTTGAAGATGGAGGTGGAATTGTCAGTGTGCACATGTACATAAAGGCCAACAGGGTAACAGAACAACCTCTGACAGCTGGCACCCTGACAGTGTATGCATGCAAACAGGAAAAAGGGTATAGGATTTTCCCTAAGGACCCAGACACTTCCTCATATAGCAGCACAGCATGGAATACAGAAGATGCTCTGCTTGGTCCCAGCCACTGTGCCCATAGCCTTGAGCTACATTACCATATTTCTGCTGCCTTGCTTTTCACCCTTTCTCCTTCTCAGAGCCAGTGTATTCTGAGCCTGTGCAAAGAGCAAGGACAGGAGGGAGGGAGGAACTCCCACCCCAGTTTGGGAGACACTGTTCTCAAGTGCAGAGTCGTATCCAAACATTTTGAAAAGCAGTTCACATGGAACAAGTGAACACCGTCTAGTGGGTCCCTAAGGAAGAGTTTGTAACTTAAGTGCTCATTACTTCAAAGACTTTAGATTCCCTACTCAGGTTCAAATCTGCATTTCATATTTAAATTGCATGATTTTAATGATTGTGAGATCATTAAACTTTATTATTAGCAAAACATAGCATTTTAAGTATAATCTTACAATCTGCTTGCCCTGTGATGCTACAAATACCTTTCATAAACCAAAACAAAAAACTGAAAAGCCAAAACATCTAATCTCACATCTACAATAGCTGCAATACATCTGTAACCCAAGGAGATTTTTCTGCTTCTTTCCTAAAAATCTTGTTGATATTTGTGCTTTCCTTTGTGCAGTAAATTAGCAACCATTCTATTATGTAATGCTCTTTTAACACCTCTTGTAGGAAAATGGATAGAGCAACAGGCCTTTCACATTATTCTTGTTTTTAAAAACTCTTTTCATACATAACTTGGTCTACCCAGAAGCGAAGCACAAGGAAAGAGACTTTGTTGGTAAACTTCATCCCTCTATTCATACACATTAAGATGCATAGCTTAGCTCAGCTATTAGCTCTCAAACAAGAAATTCCCACGTGGCAGCGAGCTATACTATAAGTAAATAAAACAGCCAGAAATTTTTAAAATTATATTCAACAATCTTCATATAAAAAGAAACATAAAAGCACACACACAAGTTTAAAAGTTGCAGGAGAGCACATACTGCTTTAAACTGCAATACGACAAAAAGCAATCCTGAGGTTTTAGTGTATGAGAGTCACACTTACCATACATAGAAAAGCCATGAAAAGGAATTACACCTATGAAACAAAAATATTTATTCTTTTGTTCTTTTATAGTCCTCTTTATCCATGCAAAAAACATTATTCCCCCCCACGTTATCAAATTGTATTCTGCCTACGTCAGGAATAAAGTATTTCCTTGTTATTGCACCTGCACAGATTTCCATCTTGTAAATACTTAAGTACAGTATCACCTGCGTCAGTATGACCAATTACATGCTTAAACACAAGCTATAGCTCCTAGAAAGCCAAGTAAAGCTCAGTTTCCATGAAGTTGCTACATAGAAGCTTTGCTGATATCAGAACCTAATTTCAGGTACATGACAACCCATAAATGCCATGCACTGACAAAAACAGAGTAGGAAAAAAAGAAGGCCAAGACCTCTAGTAATTCATGGAGTACTCAGACAGAACATTCACAGTACTTGACAGTTGTAGCATGACAGGTCTCTCCTCCTTTCCAGCTCCCATTCACTAGATTTTATATATGACTGGTAAGAGGGAGCTGCTTTGGCAAAAAATCAAAAGAACAATGCTTCATGGCTACAAAGCTGCAAGGAATTGTGGAGACAAACATGGAGAAAAGAGAAACAAAAGTTTGTACTGCAAATGACTCCACTGAAATACAGAAGACATAAAAGACAAGGCCAGAGATACAGATTTAAGACTGGTGATGTAAGGCCTTGAAAGCAAGAGCAAAGAGCTTGAACTTAAAATACAAATGCAGGGAAAGGATTCAATAGGGATTGAAACGGTCAAGGTAAGAGCTGAAAAAACAATTTTAATAACTGAAGTTATAACAACAGCAGTGATATTAACTTAAAATTACATAGATCTGCTGTGTCTGAAGTTTTAATATGAACACAAATTTTGAAAGGAAAAGACTTTATGGTGCGGTTTGTTGAGTACTGAAAACCTGGGAGGTCAGCCAGTTTCAGCATGTATCATTTAAATCTTCCAAGTGCCAATACAAGACTGAATACAAGCTGCTGCACCACAAGCTGTTTTCCTTCTCCTTACCACACACTTAGACAAACTCTGCTTATGACTACTAACACCAGCCTGAATGTGGGTTTGGAGTAGCTTTCTTCCAGCTTACTCTTTTAAATTAATGAATTTCAGAGTGACAGCAAAACATAACTTGTAATAGAAAAAGGAATTATCATGTATTTGAGAAAAAAAATCCTGTATCTTGCCAATCTACCACTAGAGGAGGCAACAGTATAATTCATACCATTTGGAGGATAGAAAACAGCATATTCTTCCATTCCAAGTTTTCCTGTGAACCATCAAACCACAAAGAAATTGTCATTAAGCCGTAAAAAGGTAAAAAGATTTAAATCATTTAAATTTAAAAAGTAGATTTTAAGTTACAGTTACAAAAATTGTAACTAATTACATTACTGACCACCTGATATTGTCTAAAACAAGCAAGCAATGCAATGGGACAGGTACAATGTCAGATATAAAACTGAAATGCAGCACCAGCAAAGAAGGATGACAAACAACAGAAGAGAGGAGGAAAATTTCAGCAATGCTGTTCCATTGAGATTTCCATTTGGGTATGTCTTAAGAGCTCTAAAGGTGTTTGCTGCAGACCTTGAAGACTGTGAAGCTAGGAGGGAGTAAGGGCAGACTGACCTAGGGACACGAAAGGCATTTAAACAGATACAACCACAGATAAAAAAGATTCAAGGCTTCATTAGGTCTGCAACAGAGGGGAAGATAACAAACAAATATTTAAGTAATCTGCTGCATGCAAAAGAATTAAGTCAAGAAAATCACTGATCATATAGACTGACCATATAACATTTTATCTTCCCTGCAAAATGAACACATTATATTACTAAACCATATTTTAACTATAGAACCTAATAATCCAAAATCCTTTAATAAAAACAATTTATTTAGAAATATAGAGGTGTTATTAACATAATTATAGCTAATTAAAACCTGCAATTCTTTTAGTTCTAAAATGAGAACATTCAACAAAAAATTTAATTAATTACATGAGAATTTATAGAATATTCTGTGCATTCTGTTTAGTCTTCACAGTAGAAGAGCAGCACATGAAACTTTGGTCAGGTTCAATGGAATCTGGACCTTGATATTTTCCTACAGCATGAACTGACTAAAATTAAATAAAAATTAACCTGCAAAACTCCTGCCTACTAGCCCATGAAAACAAAATCCAGTACTTTCCAATTACACAAATGAGTTGTTTCATTAAACTAAAAAATATTTTCTCCTTTTCCTTTCAATAGTTTGCTTGTTGCGCAGCCAGGAATTATAATCTGGGAGGATGAGTATTTTTGGCACAAAGCACATCTCTTGGAAAATTGGCTAAAAATAGGACATACAAGCCTTTCGGATTTACACAGCACAGATTTAGGTATCAGCAACATCATTCCCCAGATTTGTCTAGGAATATGCAGGATGTTCTGCATAGCTGTGTTTCTGGGCTGCCATGGCTGTGTCTGAAGTGAAACCTGGGATTCCACTGCTGTTCTGCTCTCAGGTGAGCAAATGGGCCCTTTGCTCATTTCAAGGAATAGGTAAAGAAAACTCCATAATTCAGTGGAAGAGAGTAAAACAAAAACAACAAAAAAGGAACTAAAAAATTAGAAAACAAACATTACTCATAGCAACGTAAGAAGCAGCAAGAAGAAAACTGTCAGCAGAGGTCCTGTGCAAAAAAAATACTAAGGGATCATATTTGGCTAAATAGACAGGCACCAGGGACCAAGGAAGTAAACGGGAATATAGAAGGTGAAGGTACATGGGGAAAAAAAAGTGACTGGATTACCGAATGACACAAGAAGGAAGGCAAAATTAGGAACCTCTAGGTAAAATCAAGGCAGGTGAGGTTCTAAGAAACATGGAAACATCCAGAGAAATGGTATCAGAAGTTGGCAGAGAAGGCAAGTGGACTGAAACATGAAATTTAAAAATTGTCAAGAAACATAATGAGACCTCAAGTCAAAGAAAATCCAAAAATAAGCTAATACTCTGGAAGATGCCATGCTTTTTAAAAAAATCAGTATTAAGTATGCTTGGTAAAGCTCTACTCTCCCACACCATTGAACAGAGCCCACAATTCTTCAGCAACATGTTCTGCTTCTGTCTACAAATATTTGCAAAACTCACTGCTTTGGAAAGACAATGTTCTGTAACGACTTCCAGTTGCTGAATTTATTGGAGTTGCAGAGGACAATATTGTCTATTTAAATTTCTTGCTCTGATGAAGACAGACATTGTCACAATTTTACTGTATTGTCATGGCTGTGTTTCATTTCCTCTGGTAGAACACTGCAGAATTATACACAGAAAACTGAAGTAAAAGAACAACACTGCAATCTGGCCTTTATGTGATCAGCTTCTAAATTGTTGTAATAGAATCTGTGCAGAAGTCAGCTGGATACATGTTGTTTTTATTAACATTCTTTTACGTGTAGTCTACTAGGTATAATGAACACAGAGTAAATTCACATACTGTATTACCGCAGCAGTCAACAAAAATCAACACGATCTTTTTAAAAACAACTCTTTTTACCTTGTATGTATGATTTGGGCGGGGTGGCACTACTGTAAGTAAAGTGCTCCAATACAGATGTATCTCGGGAAAAACAGAGTAACACCTGCAGAAAAGAAAGTCAGCTGACTAACTGGATCAAAGTAATGTCAAACAAATTTAAGGAACTGCCTTAATTAGCACCTATTAGAAGCTATTTAAGAGAGCCAATAAGGTTGAAAGCTCTTCACCAACTTAAATTTATTTTCCTGTTCATATTTCCAGGCTCACTTTGAACTTCCTATGATTTTACATTCACCTTCATTTGTTATCAGTTATACATTCACATTCTTCAACCCTCCTCCTTCCCTCTCAGCAGGCGTTTATCCCTTTCTGTCACAACATTAGTGACTGTGCATGCACCTGGCTGCTTTTACATATTTTAGACTGTTTTTCTACTCAGTTACTATGACCTGGGGATGTCCTAGTAAGTGAATAAGCAAATGAAATATTTACATTCTCGGATGTGTGCAGTTCTGGAAGAACTTACATTTGCTTTCATTCCCAGGATCTTTATAAAATGTTTGCATGAAATTCAGCTCTTTCAAAAAACAGATTATAATGTTCACCTTGTATCCTAAAGTTCAGAAATGCACATTGTTTACTGTAAAGTATATTTGGGGTTTATTGTTAACATAAATGAAAAAAAAAAAAACTGTATTCACAGCAACTGAGTATAAAATTAAAAGTAAAAGCATTCACAGAAAAAAATAACAATAAAATCTCATCCTATTTGGACTTGTAAAATATGTGGTAATTAGTATTGTACTTCAAAATCTTCACGTTTTCACGCACCAAAAGCCTGCACTATGAAGAATGAACATGAGAGGGCAGACGTAAGGCAGACTTCAACTCACCGATGACTTTTGCACGCCTGAATCCCTCTGTTTTGGGGTTTAAGCCCAGCCGAAACTAAGCATCACTCAGCTGCTCGCTCAACCCCCTCCTTCTCCACCCCGGTGGAATGGGGAGGAGAATCAAAGTAAAACTTGTAGGTTGAGATAAGATAAGTTTAGTAAGTGAATAATGGCAAATGATAGTAGTAATGATAATAAAAAGACTAAGGCCAAACCCTTGCCAAACCCAGGTTGGCTGTCTGATTCCAGGTAATTCCCCCCAGTTTATATACTGGGCATGATGTTCTGTGGTGTGGAACATCCCTTTGATCAGTCCTGGCTCTGCTCCCTCCCAGTTTCTTTTGTGTGCTTCCTCACTGGCAGAGCATGAGATAAGGAAAAAGTCCTTAGGATAAACACAACTTAGCAAAACTCCAAAATACCAGTGTGTTATCAACACCATTCTCATTCCCAATCAAAAGCACAGCACTGTAACAGCCACTGAGAAGAAATTAACTCTACCCTAGCTGAACCCAGAACACTCTGCTCTTGAAGATTTTAAGAGTTTGTTTTAGTAGTCAAGGTGTAAAAGGTGGAAATGTTTTAGATGGTGTTTCACAACATAATTTATTGTGAATAAAAATGAATGGGTTTTTCCTTCCCACTGATTGGTGCAAACATCTTCCACATATCAGCATTTGTCAAAAGGAAACGCACAAAATGACACATCCAAATATTACTGCTTTAAATGTTTTCTTTTTTATGGAAAGCAGGTCGTATTTTGAGACTTTTTCCTTTTTTGAATCTCAAAACTATTTCTATAATACAAACGTCTTTTAAAAACGAATGGTTTCTTTATCTCAAACAGTTTAAGCTAAATATTATTTTTGTGCAATACACAATAATGTTCATAGCTGCCAAAATATCACTGACAATAACAATACACCAGCAAATGTAATTCTATGTGTATGTTAACTGAGGTGAAAGAAAGAGAAACTAATCTGAAAAGGACATAAACTATGTTCTCTCATAGGAGAAAGAATGTAACCCTCATTTGAGGCCCTCTTTTTTAGGAATACAGTGTCCAGTACCAGTATCTGGAAGTCTTTAAATGAACACTCTGCATCTTTATAGGAGATAGACTCTAACTCAAACCTAAGTTATGACTATATCTAAAAAGCTCCGGGTGAGGTTCTTTGCATGTATTCAGTATGCAGGATGTAAGACTAAAGTACTCAAATTGAACTTCTGGCCTGAAATAATGAATTTGCAAGTTTACTAATCCATGTGTTATTTTTCTCACTAACAAAATGATAGTGCTACAGAAAACAATGGCATAAGCACCTTTTCAAGTACAGAAATATTCAGCAAATTACTGGATATTTATAATCCAACTGAAAAGAAAACCACTGAATTCAAATCACTGAGGGAAAGAAAAAAACCCAAAGTCAAAGCTTTTATCAAAAATAAATTACTTTATTAAAAGTACCTGTAGTTTATTTCAATAATTATGAAGAAGTAATAAAGATATGTAAACTTAGGGATAAAGAAAGCAAAGATATTAAAGGAAATAAATGATATAATTTCAGATTGTTTTTCCTGAAAAGGATTGTATGCTACTAAAGAGGTACCAATAATCCAACAAAATATCCTCATCATTATTTTAAGCCCGAATTTTCTTTTTTTGATGGACATTTCATCTATTCCACAACACACAGACAAAGGACACACTCTGCTCAATTACTTGGAAAACTTAAGAGGCAGTAACTAGTCATGAAAAAAAGCCATAAACCCTGTGCAAACCCAGAAATAATGTATCTGGTTTAAACTAACATTTTCATTATCTATCTTATTTAGCCAATATTTAATTCCACTTATCATACTAAATCAATAAATAATATCCCATATCACAGTGACTCATACTGAAGAATTTTTCAAGGGGCTATAGAACAAAATAATTTGGCAGTAAACCATTTGCAAATTAGGTTCAAAGAGGAAATTATCAAGGAAAATGGATAACTTTCTTCTAAAGTAGAGTCTGAAGAATACCACAAAATTGCAATCAAAACTAGAGCAACAAATAATTAGAAGTTTGAGATATTCTCTTCCTCAAAGCCTTGCAGTAAAACTAGCCACATAATTTTTCAAAGATTTTTGGAGAGTCTCCCTCAAATTACTGAAGACAGGTTAGTCTCTTTTATGATTTTCATTCTGTAGCTATTCTTTTAGTCAATAGAGATATAAAAATATGGAAAATGTTCAACCAGGTTATATACTGAGAATGATGAACAAAATCTATTTCTGTTAGTTTTAAAACAAAAGATTGTATGATATACTAGTTCATACTTCTTCACAGTTTATAACTCTGTGTCCACTGCAACTGTCAGTTAATGACTAATTAATGCCATAGTAGTCTACACAATGAATGAAAACGAAACAGGAATGAGATTTTCATATCCCGAGATGAAGACACGGTGTTACAATAATGAAGATCATCTTTGACCATTAAACCAAGAAAAACTCTTTCATGTACATATTTTTGTGAACAAATATCAATGTTTGAGTTCATTATTAAGTTTGCAAATTTTATTTCTGAAACAAATTCAGATACAGATCTTAACATTGTACCTATTTTTAAATAAAAAAGGTCATAATTTCATGAGGTTATAGTCTTAACTATTAATGTTCAACTGCTTGTTTGCTAAACTATATGTAGACATGCTTAAATAGTACTGCATATTTTTATATCTATATGGTCTAAACAGCATTAAGCACAGTTTCTTGCCTAGTTAAATTACTATCAGTTTTACATATTCCCATCAAAGAAGAAATTATTTCATTTCACATAGCTCTAAATGAAAAAATTAAGCAAGTCTAACATAACAGATGTGACAAATGAAATCAAAAGCACTGTGGAAATGTTAAGTTTGCTGCATGACAGTTATGTTGACAGTGCAATCAACTACACATTAGGAAATTCATAGATGTAACCTCCTTCTATTTATGGGCATTTGATAGGCAGCAACAAAGATAACTCTTTATAAATTATCTGGATTCCTGACTGCTATAAACATCTTTGCAATGGGAGCAATCTGACAAGTAACCATACCTATCACTACCTTATTCAGAATCAATGTCTTTAATTTAAAAATATGTCAACACAATATCTTTTATGCTTACTTCAGTAGGTCACTGTAAAGCAAGGGGGTTTTTTAAATGGAACCCTGAATATATTTGTCAAGTCTTAATTTCTCTGTACACTACAGCTTTTAATTGTTCGGGGTTATTTACTGCAAAGCTGGAAAGGGGAAAAATATGGCTGACTTCATATTTTCCAGCTTAGTGCACTGGAAAGACATCGTCCTTCATAGCACGAGTTTTAGAAGCTTGCCCTGCTTAATCTGTTTAAGTGTACAAGTTTGCTACTCAGAACAGAAAGTATATGTAATGCAGCAAATAGATGTATCTGTCCCACTGTACTCTCCTTACAAAGGCAGTTCTCTCTCCAAAGATGATACAATCCCACAGGAGTGCACCTCCTATGTTTTCTAACCAAAAAACAGTTACATACCTGATATAAATAATCCTCAAACACAAAATAGTAGTCATCATTGCTTGCTGTCAGCTTTACATCCTGTAATAAAAAATACAAGAGTTTGAAGCCAAAAGACCTCTCTTCAGACTCCCATGGAGGCTAAACTTAACACAGTGATAGAAGACACTGTTACATTTTCATTCAAAGAACCATAGTTAACCTTAGACTCCATATTTTACAATTAAAAAATGCCATATTAACTTGATGATTAAGTATTCAGAGTTGAAACTTGAAATGGAAGCAGTTATACCCTGTTGGTTCTTTCTCACAAAGTTATTCCTTCAGATGAAGATATCATTCCTGTATGACTTAATGGTTCAACTCAAATGTCTTACATGAGAGACAACACAGGCACAAGGAGTGAGTTCACAATAATAAGTTCGCAGTAATTATTTTTACACTCCTCAAAACCAAACCATCTAGTAATTTCCTTGTTCAAAAAAACCCAACAACAAGATACCAGTGTGATGAGCACATAAATCACTCACTGTTTAGTTAATTACTTACTTTGTAAATCAGGCTGTCCACTAAAAGGTCATGCTGAATCACATTTGACTTAAGCTGTTCATAATACAAGATGTCCTAAAATTAAAAATATTACCATGATCAGTCTGAGACATGACCAGAATTTATATTTAAACTAAAAAATTAATTTTCAGCAATTGAGAAAAAAAAAAGCACTTATTCAACTGAAAAAAAGCACTGCATATTTATGAAGCATCTATCATGGTTTGTTCTAGTTTAAGCCCTAAGAATTGAGATTTGAGACATTATAAAATGACCTCCCCTTCAGATAATTAATAAAATGACAGTGAAGGGACCAGTTCAAACCAAAGACCCGTATCTTCCAACCTTTGGTTCTCTCTACACCTAAAACCTCTGCAATGCTCATAATCATTTATTGCCCTCTATTTTCATGCACCTCTCCACCAATAGGCTCTAACTGGTGCAAAAAATAGCATTAGTGAGTTGCTCCAAATATTTGACATTAAACTAGTATGAACCTGTAAACAATTTAAATTTGTGCAAAGATGAAATGATAAATACATATAAAAAACTGGTGAAGAGTACAAAGAACTAGGACCTGTTTTTAAACTCCAATTATTTCCTGAATGTCTACAGAACACACATACAGGTGAAATGATGGGGAAGAATCAGAACAAACTTCTCTGTGTTTACTTATTCTATCCCTTCTTTCTTAGAAAGAGCTTGCAAAGTAAAAATAGAACTAAATACTGCACTGTCATCATACAACTCCCAAATCCCTAAATTCCTCTCTGCCGTTACACCTACAGCTGAATAACAGTTTCTGATTGATTTGAACTAATTGATAAACTCAATCAGCCGTCCCAAGGATCCTTCCCACTTCATAAAACTACATTGATTTCGAGGTGTCTGTATGGACACCCCACAAATATTTGTATATTCTAAGCTTTACAGATTTACTGCTGATTTTTTTGATAAATGGACAAGTCCAGAGTAAAGATTTAAAGAACAAATGGGAAGTAAGATGAAATTTTGAGAGGGAGAGAATGGTGAATAGTACACACTTAGAATCAGAATTAATATATTACTAAACTGTTAAGTTGAAATGAGGACAAAAGCTGTATTTATTAAGTACTGATGCCTCCCACAGGGAAAATATTTAAATTTTCCTTTTGAGAAATAAAAAGGGGAGGTATAAATATTACACTATTTCTTTTGGAAGGATCAGACATAAATATTTACTAAATGCAAATTATCTGCAGTATGAACATAACATTCTGTTTTTCAAAGCTACAAAGAACTACTTGAATACTCAGGTCATAATTTTAAAGCATCAATACTGTAGTCTAATCAAGTGTAACACTGCCAAATGAATAATGGTTTTTTTGCCATCTCCAGTGACTGTCTATATTAAAACACAAGAAGCTAATGTTAAAAAAAAGCCAACCAAAACCAAAGAAACCACAAAACAAAAATAAAACCCACGGCCAGGGGGTTGGAACTAAATGATCTTTAAGGTCCCTTCCAACTCAAACCATTCTAAGAAGACCGGAAGGACAAGCTGTTCACTTGAAATATAACTTGAAATAGAATTTTGCATGCTGGAATTTTTAGAATTAAGATTTTCCACCTATTAACTCAAAAAAATTAGAGCGGAAGAAAAAGCCCATCAGACAATGAACAAATTTCTTTCCTAAGCACTGTTTCAGTAGCATGCAGAGAGACTAAACAATTGTGTAACACTACGAACAGAAGGGAAAAAAATTAAACAGATTCTCAGTAACTGTGCACTATCCATTTCATGCAATGAGACAGACATCCCACAGGAAATAACTGTGATTCTGTGATTCAGGATCATATGATTAAAAAATATATACAGTAAATTGGACTGTTTACACAGACAATAATAACTGTGACACTGTTCACCTTCAAATGTTTGTCTTTGCAACCTTAAAAAGGCTCTTTTAACACAGTTCCTCTGAAGTGTACCATTACAAATGAAAACTAAGAAACAATTCATTGTCAGGCAATGTGTTTATACATTTCTAAATAATCCTGCATACCAAGCTCACAGTTTATCATTTTTATGATTACAGTGCTAGATTGTTAGTATCATCCCTTGCTTGGCTGTATATTAGCTTTGTACAGAGGCTGAGCTTTACTGGATAAAATTTTCCAAACAACAATATTGGATGCTAGCACACACAATGTTGCCCACACCAAACCCTCATAACGTTTTACATTAAAGAAAGGAAATTCACAGTTCATGTGATTTAGAGATTCATACAGCTATAAATGTAATAGAGCCTAAGCTGCAAATCAGAAATATTACAGCAAGGAATGCCTGCAAACAGACTACTCAACTCCAGCAAAGAAACCATTCACAAGAGATAGAGAAAGTAAGTGTTAGATAAATCCATATGGTCTATATGAAATTCAGCAGATCATGAAACAGCTACATGTATATGGAAACTGTTTACTATACTTTACAAAAAATAAAGCCATGTATTCAGTCTATGCAAGAAGAGCATCTCAGGGTGTTAGCATTCTGGCAGTAGTCACAGCTTACTGCTGTGAAACACTAGTAAATGCAATGCTTAAACTGGACCATGGCAATCCAGCTTACAACATAGCTGTGGTAACCCACACGCTATCCTACCTGATCCATGGGGAGTTTGCTAGGTCTCACTCAGAAAATCTATTTTTCAAATGCATTTATACTTTTAGTACTCAAAGTCCCTAAAACAATTTGAATTTAGAACCCAGGATAACAAATGCTATCCAAAAATAGTCTTGGAAAAGAAGACACAAGATTCTGACGGCTGCTACATTAGAAGAACAGTTTCGTTTTGCATGACAGAAAAGCATCTGCATGCACTTACCTCAGATCTTAAATTATTCTCTCCAAGATAGTGTATCTTTTCCTGACTTGATGATTTCTGGTTTTTATGGGGGGTGAGGGTGCGTTTTGTATTTCACTGTTATTTCAATCCTTTATTTCAACAATCTCAAAGTAGTAGACAAATTTCCCAGTCTGCATCACTTTATCTACCCTTATCACTTTGTCTCAACGTTATCATTACCATTTTCAAGCCACTTGTCCTCATCTTTCTAGAATTCTTTCAGCATCATCACAAAG
>NW_008236769.1:1283362-1311392 GCF_000691975.1 Corvus brachyrhynchos
CAGTCTACTCAGTTGAGTCTCAAGGCTCTGAATCCTGCAGAATGTCTCCTAAAGAAAAACGTCTACTGCACTCAGTCTCAGAATAAGGTATGTGTACACAGTTTATTTTTCTTTTTCATCTACAGCTGACAAATATTTGCTGCATAAAAAATTATCACAAGGTAACTATGTACATATAAAAGCCTCACATCAAAGTCTTCCCAATTTATGCAAAGATTTTAAAGAGGGATTTAACTTTTTAAGGTATATTAAATATAATAACTATGGCATGGCTTCAGATACTGCAAAAGATTTCATTGTTGAGGACTTGCATCAACTATAAGGTACAATAAAAAAATGTTGGTGTACAAGGGAACATGGAAACAACCCACATCTTACCAGCTCCTCTCTAAGTCTTTTTGATTGTATATATGCAGAGTGTATATATATATATATATACATATATATATAAAGCAATTTATAAGATACGTACATGCATATGATGACAGGGTCAAACAAACAGGAAAAATATATAATGCAACTTCTTTATATAAAACTTAGCAAAGATAAGAGAGGTTCAGTCTTTTTCCCAGATCTTTTTTCTTGCCCCCTTCTAAAAAAGTCAGCATCATGTAAGAAAATCTCAGGAGACAGTCAGATCAACTGAATAATTTGCTCTACAGTATTTTGCTCACATATCTATTAAAAAATTAGGAAGAGCAGCAAAGACTTCACCACAGCACAGAGCTTTTTAAATCATAATTTTTTTATCAGTTTCTGTGACAACTCAGTAGAGCATTTCTATTTTGGAAAAAAGATCTCTAGAAGATATGTGCTTGCACTTTTATGTTCTCACCTGGTCTTGACATTTTACTCTCCCTTTGCTCCTTACCTCTGGCTGATTAGAAATGTTAAGAATGAGGGCCCACAGATCAGCTCGGAGTGCTGTTGGACATCCCTGACGAACATATTGCTGAGCTGCAGCACTATCTTGCTCTGCTAAAACTGTAAGAAACAAAGCAGGTAAAGAGTTGATGTACTGTAAGACTTCTATCAAATACCTTAATTTTTAACTTTAAAAACTGGCTTCCCATGCTGTAAGCATTAGCAAATAGGAAAATACTGAAAAGATTTGGTTTCCACAGTGCAATTTTTAAGTAATTCCTTGGGAAACAAGGCAAGTGGTATTAATCAACAAGGCTGTACTACCTTCTGTCATAAAATAGCACTTAGTAGTACACATGACTGTATCAAGGCTAGTTGCAGCTACTAAGATGGCACCATGCAGAACAAGCATCCATTCACAGCCACAAAATATTCCTGTTTAGCTACGAGTGGTATCTCAGTTCAAATAGGAGATTTTCACTCATTCTGGCTTATTTGTGTCTCCCTTCTTTTCACGTTAACTATGTATCTTCACAGGTAACTGTGGGGCCAGAGCTTTCCATTCCAGAGGGTACTGTCCTGTTCTCTCATTATTGGTATATTTATTCTGGAGGATAAAGACTTTCTCAGAAGATATTAGTTTGCCTTCATATTGACATAAAACAAATACTTTACTGTTGACAGGTTTGCTTATATGGGTCATTGTTGTGAAGCTTTAGGCTACTCTATCACAAGGGCCTCGTGCTGAATACACTACTGTACACACCACAGAACAGATTATCTCGTTGCCTACTTAAATCTACAAACTTGAAAGACATACATCTTTAGCTATTGTAATCTGGTAAAAGTGTTCCTCACCAAGGTTATGTGATTAACTGTACCCTCATAGCTCAAATGTCTTTCACGAAAGAGAGAGTTGGGATTAATTTGTGTTATTATCTAGACATTAGATAGGTGTTGGACTGCTACTCAGAAGTTTCCAAATCCATATCCTCTAATTTTTCTGACGTGTCTCTGAAACAGCTTGATTTTCTATATCTCACTGAATTTGATATTCACAATATCTGCCCTGTTATGACTTAGCAGCATGAGGTTTGGAATTAAATATTTATCTAACTGATTTTTCTTTCCTTCCCTCTTCACTTAAATAATGAGTAGAGCAGTTTGCCAAATTACTGTTTAACCTGCAGAAGTCTAACACAGACATTCTATAATCCTTTCTTCTGCACAAAGAGGGCAAACCCTCCCCCTCTTCCTACATCCTCCACAAAACTTCAGAAACACTGTGATTCATCTTGGTGTCCATGAGTGTTTACCTTACTTTTTCTTACTGACATACAAAATATGAAGAAGTAGTTTTGGTATACAAGATGGGTTTTGCTAAACACAACAAAATAAAATCCTCAGACTTGCCAATACATCTAATATAAAAGCAAAATGAATACCTCAGTGGCAAACAAAATCATAACTAACACCCATTAGAGCATGCAACAGGACTCCCACTGAATTAAATGGGATTTCAGTTTATGGTAAAGACACTTAGGAAAAGCTAAGGCATTCTCTAGAATAGAGCTGCTCTGCACAGACAAGAGATGATGAATAAGAAAAACAATGTGGAGTTGAATGAATGGTTGTAGAAGTCCAGAAAAGAGAATTTATTTGGAAGAATGGGAGAAGAACAGAGAGGTGGACAGTACCTAATGAGTTGCTCTTGGATTAGAAAATTGACAGTGCAGGACAGAAAGATGACAACAAAAGAAGTAAGTAAGAAAGAAAGATCACTGGTTTGTTACTGCAAGAAAAAAGTTAGGATGGAGCACTTTTGGGACAGTACCCTTCCTATTTTTTCTTTTGATGGTTAAATACTAGTGGACTTCAACCATTCCTTGTATGTTTCTTTTATAAGCAAACTTAAACTATTAAATTATTATTTCTTTTAACTTTCCCTTTCTTTTGTAGGTTATTTCTTAACCTAAAAAAAACAATCCTGGAACTTTTTCAGAAAAAGCAGTATAGAGAGACAAGTAAGTGAATTTTCTATAGTGGCTAAGTACTGCAATATTCTGCAATTGCAACTGATCATTAAAAAGACTCTTCTGACACAAAGGCATAAATCCCATCACAGTGATGAGAACTTCGCGTGCAGAGAAGGGAGTCCACAGAATTTTAATTTTAAACTGAAATTCAGTAGTGAGATAAGTTAATTTGTCACCAAGAAGATATGTCTATGTGCTTCCTATTTTGTTTTTATTGGAAGATCGGTGGAGCTTTTTATCTGATAGCTACTGATAGACTGCAAATGTTTGCTTTTCTGTCTCTGTCTAAATGACAACAGTATTAGTGATCGTCTACCAAAATTACAATGGTATTACTGCTAATGCTTTGTGCTAGTCTAAGTTCTTAAAATTCTAAGAGGTACATGCAAATTAATATACAAATTTACTAAATGCATTCCTAACTACTCACAGTTTATTATAGATAAAAACAGATCCATACCTTTCTGCCCAACACGTACATGTTCATTTTCAAATAACTCTAGAGAATAAAGACACAGAAAAGAATGGCAAAAAATAAATGAAAAAAAGACTCTCCAGCTGATTATGTATTTTGTATTTTTACCACACACTATTACGTTCAGTTGCTATTTACTGCTAACATCACTAAAAGTTAACCTGCATCAGAGTCAAAGTTCTTTTTCAGAAACTAATTTTGTGTTTCAAAAACACAAACATCCAAGCAGCACTATATTACATGAACCTAGATTTTCAATTAGGTAAGTTTCCATTTAAAAAGAAAAATCATGTGATACTATAGTGATTTCCAGTTTTATGTGGAAAGATCATTTTAAAACCTCCTTCTACAGCAACAGATGCATACATGGAAAACCAACAGAGATTATGCACTATTTAAGTCACTGAATATTAACATGTGTATATGTCCTGTAATATTTTCTTGACAACTGTTATTTTAAATACGTGTGTATGTATGTTTGTATGTATATTTGTATGTGTGTATATATATATATATAAAAATATATATCTATATAGGCCTATCTGTTACCTGGATTAATATTTGTTGATAATTTCTGTATTTTTGGAAACAGGCCACGTGGTTCTCTAGATCCTGAAGTGCTCAAACACACTGAAATTAATGTGTTCTCAAGGTGACAATTTTAAATCTTCCCCAAATCTGACTCTACATATATGCAATGTTTTCTATTATTAGATATATTTTACTATGCAAATCACTACAATGATAGTTACAGAACAAATATTTATGCTTTACTATGGGACAAATACACAAATTTTTTGGTAATTTCAAAGTATTCTACTCATTGGTGCTGTGTTTGAATGACTGAGGCATGGCATTAGCTTACCAGGAGGCACTTGTGCTGAATCATCAATACCTAGCTGTCCTATATTTAAACCTAGTTCACTAAAGTCTTCTTTCTGAAAAGAAACAGAACCATTAAAAAGTAAGTAATATTTTAATTCTCTAAATCACTTGAGATTTCTTCTGAAAGGCTTAATGTGAATATTTTCTAAACCAAATTAAGTTCTTCTAAATGCAAACATTTGAAATAGAATCTCACATCAATTCTTACTCTAGTTTTAGTTATAAGCCCCAGTTTGCATGTCAAGTATGAGCTACACCTGGATGTAGCACAGTGGTGAATGAAAGATCAGGTTAAGAATCTCTAATCCCACTCTCTTTTCCAACCCAGGCGAAAGTTTTTCTGCCAGCATAAAATCTCCAAGAGCCTCATCAGTGAAGCATTTAGAAAAACTCTCCTATTTCTAATTATAATACACTAGTACTCAAACATTTCTTTTCATTTACAACCTGGAAATAAAGGGATTTAAAATTATACTGAGAAGAAAGTCAGAAGTTAAATCATTGTCAGGCTACTGATCTTGTACAGCATCTGTAGATTAAGATGTGCTATAAATTTTAAGTTTCTTGTACAGAAAAACAATGATTAAGTGAATAACATGTACAAAAGTATATTTCTGGCACAAATTAAACCTGTGTGACATAAAATTAAAACTTCCCTAATGGCAGAAAATTTACTGTTTATGTTTTCTTTTTCATTAAAAATGTTTATTCATAGAACTTCTTTATGCTCTGCATTTTAACTACATATTTAGATTAATTTTCACATTCAAAAGGATAAAATTATGATGATACTAATATTCTTTTTTATTCTTTAGAATAATTTTCATCAATAAGAAAAAATAACTCTTACAGAAACCTCTTATAAGAAAATAATATACTTACCAATTCTGGGATATCTTTAACTTTTAAAGGAACCTGAATTAGCCCCAGATGATTTCTGAAACTAGGCTGCTCTCCATTTTCATAATTTGGGTTTCGAAGATTCATCAGTACCTTAAAAATTGTAGCTCTGTCATTTCTTGCTTACATTCAGAGCTCTTCACATCATCAGTATTAAAAACAGTACATTCAGCATAAAAGCATTTCCCACAACTTAAATATATAGACCCAAATTATCAAATTATATCTCAACATTTTCAAAATCAAAAAGGATTTAAAATTTTACGGAAGTGAACATATTCTACTTTGAAAAGTCAGTTCAAATTATGAAATAAAAAAGCAGAAATTATTTTTGATATATGCGATTAAGTACTGGCTACATAGTAATGTCTTGACTAAAATTTACTTCCTTGTTGAAGCTATTCCAATGCCAACAGTATACTTGTGATGGCTACAGTATCTAGGATATTCTTTAGCATTACTTTTTTCTGAAAGAATTTTTATCCATCTTCTTACACTGGCAATCTTAGAGAGCTTCCAATAAAACTGCTACATAGTTTGCTACTAAAATAATTCCTTACTAAATAACAATATATCAAAATATCTTCTTTCATAGTAGAAAAAAAATTACAGAATTGAAAACCTAAAGCAAATATAAAATTTAAAGGACAAGGAATCATGTCAAGCTAAGTAACTGTGACCTATAAAAGAATTAATAGGTCATTTTTACATATTTACATATTTACATACTGTTATTGCAAGGTATAGATTTTGATATGATGTTGAACCACAAAGATTCTTTCTAACGAAATTCTTTCGTAACATCGTACCTCTACAATTCTCACTCTTGTAAGTATTCTAACACCGTATAATCTCACTGTCAGACTTGTAAATTTAAAGAAACTGCAAACTCTGGAGATAAAACAGTATAAAAGAAAAAGAGAGTGATCATGAGGGTCACTGAATAAAGCCAAAAAACCAGATGGATTTATTTACAGATCCAAGATTAAAAACACACCACGGCTGTTAGTACAATGATGGAAAACAAAATAAGACATTTTCAACAGTATTTTGATTAACAGAACAAAAGGAGTAATGTGTAATAAGTTCTGTTTTACTATGATGATCTGTGCTTGAGTCATAGAAAATGATGAATAATACTGACATTTCAGACTTTAAAGATTCCACAGTTGCCAATTTTTTAATGGTTCAGTTTGATTACATACAAAAGCCTTGAAATTCCACACAGTTACGTTTCACGTTTGATTTTTTACAACCTTCCTAGACAATCTACAATTTCAACTGCATACAAGTCTGCAATCTACTATCAGTCTATCAGACTCACATATTGTGTTTTATGAGCCTATCATATTGGAACTTGAAATGTAAAATGGTTTACAAAATCAGTTGAGAATCACTCTCAGAGGAAAAAACTGGACTATGCTTTGGAGAAGTTCATCACAGGTACAATTTAAAACTGCAGTTAAAAAAAAAAAGGGACAACAGCATTTGGCTTTGTAAACCAAACATAGACTCATAAAAACCATGCCAAATTTCACTTGCTATAAATGACAACTAGTATGAAATACACTTAACAAATTTTTTTCCCACTTCACATAAAAGACTATAATGGATACAAGCCAATGGCTGAGTATTGTTTCATAGCTGCTTACCTCAAGAAAATCTTTAGGTGCATAAACAGGCCGGAAAAGACTTAGATCTGAAGTAAGATTTCAATGACACTATGTTAAAACCAAAAGATGAAAAAAACATGCACCATATCTGTAACATGATCCAGCAATTTAAATAACAGATTAAAGGTCAAAATAACATCATCACAAATATCATGGCAACAACCACCACATATTCTGTCATGATTATGCTATGGATAATGCCTTATTTTTGTAAACCCCAAATAAATGAAGAGGAGTGTTTCCCTTCCAGACCAAACCATTCCATGATTCTGTGAACAGCAGTCACAGGAAGCTTTTACTTAATCCTCGTGTTTAAACTGAACCATTCTCAGACTTGGGAGAGATACGATATTCAAAAGCAGGGTATTTTCTAACAGCTTAGATTGTTGAACTACGCATATTGCTGTCAAATGAAAACTGGGGAGTAGTACTAGACCATCCATGAAAAGTGTTTGCCATCAGAGAGGTGGTATTGTGATACAAACCAGCACCTCTGCAAAATCCCTTTTAAGGAACTTGGCTATGAGCTAACATGAGAGTTAGCCTTGCTCTCCCGAAGTATAGTATCACTGATTATTCTGTGCGAAAGTTATTTTTATCTTTTGTCAAGAAAACATCTGAGCTTAATTATCCATAGTTCTGCACATTTTCTGTTAGCCTGAGTTTACAATAAGAGGAGGTGTGTCCTAGTTGAATAAATCTCTAAAGCACTGGAATATGGAGTATTATACAATAACCTCTCAGTAATGATTCAATATTAGTACAACAACTTGAAACAAAGTAACAATGAAATAAGTATTTATTTATGCATAATGACACATTACCAATGAAAGGAAGATGGAAATCAATTTGCCTTGGAGAGATTAGATTAGCCTTTGACTGGTAAGTAAGATGTGCATGCTGCTTTTCTATGTACAAAAAATTTAATGCATGTAAATTTAGTTGATCTTACCTGGCTCATCAGTTCCCATTTCATTCCATTTATTAAGCAGTTCTTTTTGTTCATTTACAGGCCTCTGAAAGGAACAAAAAAGTGTATCTTCTTTTTTTTAACAGAATGAATAAAAACATGCCTATTTCAAATATGTATTCAACTATACATTAATGCAACGTTTTATGAAATAGCAATACAAACTTATTTGCTTACAAATTATCCCTAGCCTGAAGGTACATTACACTGTAGAAAGCCCAAGTTCCAGTTCCAGGAAGAAAAGGAGCCCATTAAAGAGTTTCAGGTGTTTAGTTATGAATTTAGGATATTTAGTACTCAATTTCATGTTACTGAAGATTTACTGCCCATTCCATGGAGCTGTTGGACTTTATCAAATTCCTATCCCTGGCAGTCATGAAAAACAGATACAGCTGCATCCTTTATCTCATGATGAACCATAGAGGTTCTGCTACCTATCACAGGGGTATAACAGGAGAATGAACAAAACATTCTAACATTACTTCCTAATTCCATGATCTTTAAAATTAAAGCCTCTATATTAATAAAAAAACCCCAAAAAAACCAGACCAGAATGAATGACAAACAAAATCAGCAATGTACCAGTATCTCTCTCTCATGTACCAGTTCAACTACAGACTTCTCTGCACACAAAGTACATCTGTATCGCACACAGGCTGCTCAAGTTCTACAGCTGAGTCTGCACACAAAATACTCTGTTAAGAGCAGTGAACACAGTAATTAGGTTTCCAACATGCTTCTCCCTCAAGAAGATAATTACTGCAACAGCTATCTAGAACCTTCATCTTCTCTCAAGTTAAGCTGATGCATTCATTGCCACCATCTCTGAAAATTATTCTGCATTAAAATTATTTAGATACTGGACCTACAGCTCTTGATAGCCATGTGTAAAATGAAGAATACATTACAAGTATCCAAGACAAGGCTTAATTTCAGAGAAAATGTCAGCTTGACAACAGAAAATTAACAATACGTTACCTTCTGTGCTAGTGGGATATTGAGTTCTGTGCACATGCTGTTCAGACTTTTCAGAATTCGCTTCTCCCAGCTTCCCTAAAACACACACAAAAGATAAATAATATGGAATTTCTTTTTCCTGACAATTAAATTTACCATGTAATAACAAGCAGTTTTTTGAAGTCAGATATATATGAAAGGATAACAAGAGTGACTGATTGACATCTGCAAAAATATGAAGGGAATATTTACATGCTTCTTTATATGGTAACAATAGATCAAACAGATTTCATTCTTTACAACACAATAAAGAACCAGAAAATTTAGTTGTTCATACTTCAGATCTCAAAAAAGGCATGTATTTCACAATTACTGATTTTTATATATGCCTAATGATCAAGCTTCTTTATAGATCAACATTTAACAATTTTAAGAGGTCAATCAACTGTGCATAGCAAATGCCTTCTCCACTTTGTGACCTGAAAAGACTGGCTGTCTTTCTCCACAAAAGGTAACTTAGATGTCAGAAACTAAGGAAAGTTAAAAATTTGGTATTCTGTAATGATTAAAAAAGTAGTTCTTCTAACACAATGCTCAGGAAATAGTTCTCTAATCAGAGAAAACCAGAAGTAGACAATACCTCAGTGGCCAGTGGACAGCTTAAAAAGCAAACAGATTCTTCTGAACATTGCATTAGGCTTCAGTAGTGCCTAATGCACGGCTAATTCCTCTGAAGTTAATGCCAATTAGTATTGACCTCCTTGTCAACAGACTTAGTACTTCGCTTCCGTGATTACAGCACCACTGGTGGGTTTTATACTTAATTTAGTTTTCTGTGGATGACAAGCCAGACCTCAATCACATGAATGCAAAGACTCCTCTTAAATTCATTTAGTTCTATTTATTACTTGTAATTTGCCCTAGACACAAATTCTACAACAGTTAGTTACTGTTTAACCATGCTCCTCAAAGTTCTGTCCAAAAGAGGCTGCAGTTTATTAGACAGGAAGCAAATGAAGTGAAGGGCAGATGTTCAATTGTTCTGTTAAAAAAACAAACTAAAATCTTGTCTATAATTGTTTCATTTTAGCTTCCATTTACAAGATCATTTACAAGATCCTCTCATACCTTTTTCCATCAAAAAAAAAAGCTATCTTTCACCAGAATTTTTTCCTCACAATCAAGTCATCCCTTCACTTTCTTTCGCATAAACAAAACAGATCTGAATTTTGACTGTAAGGAATGTTTTCCAAATTGCACATTTTTTATCAAACTCTGTATCGTATTCTTCTTCAACTGTATTATCATATTTAAATTCCTTTCAAATGCTGCAGTTACACAACAGCAAGCCACAACTGGTTCATCTTTTTTAAAGGGTATTTACTATGTTGCTAAGAAGTGAGGTTTTGTTGCCAGAGAAGTAAGAACTGTGGTGCTGTATTTACCCACTGCCTTTCTTACTAAATGTATGCCTTCCACATTGTTCCCCCCTTTTCCCCTGCCCCTAGCCCTGGCCACTTCCTCTGGTCCTCCCTATTGGTTCTAGTACCCCAACTCTGCCCGTGCACCGCCCCTGCGCCCTGAGAAAACCCCCCCGGCTCCCAGACCAGGTGTCTCTCTGCCTATGGGAACCAGCCAGTCAACATGTAACAATAAAAGTTCCTCTGAGGTTGCCACGAGGGACCCTTCTTCTGCCTCCTTTACTATCACCACGTTGCAGAGCCCAGCTAGCCAGAGCAGGGGCGCAGGGCCGTCCAGAAAGACTACAGGAGAGCAGGACAGCCACTCTTCCCGAACCAGCCCTGCTGTGCTCTCTGGGAAGGCTGCGGCTTGCTAAACCAAACCAAGCAACGCAACAAAGAAGTGAGAGAGCATGAAGACTACTAGGCCATAAAGGATAAGAAAGTGGATGGAGAATACACGGGTAGCAGTAGCAAAACCAAAGTTAAAGGTACAGTCTTTTTCGGTAAAAGCATGGTCTAGATCACATGGCCCAGCCTTCTGTCCAGCCAAATTCTAAGTGTCCTGTGTTGTCTCCCTAAGGAGATTATTCCAATGGTTCATTGATCCCAATGTGAAAAATTTTCCTCTTCTGTCCAATTGGAATCTCCCCAGGACTAACTTGTACCCATTACTTCTCCTTTGCCATGTGACTCTTCGTAAAAAGGAGTCTCCATTTTCTCTGTAGCCACCCTTTAAATACTGGAACACAGGGATGAGGTCTCCCCTAAGCCTCTCCTTTTCTCAAGGCTGAACAAACCCAGCTTTCTCAGCCTTTCTTCACCTGTCAGGCTTCCCGGTTCTTTGAACATCTCTGTGGCCCTTCTCTGGACCCTCTCCAGTCTGTCCATATCCTTTTTTGTACAGTGGGGACCAAACACAGTACTCCAGATGTGACCTGACGAGTGCTAAGCAGAGTGGGATAATGACTTCGTTATCTCTGCTGGTGATGCCCACATTGATGCAACCCAGCATCCTGCTGCCTTTCTTTGCTGCAGCAGCACACTGTCCACTCATATGGAGCTTGCTGTGCACCAGGTCCTTCAGGTTCACGTCCTTCAGGCTGCTTCCCAGCCAGCTAGATCCCGGCCTGTGCTGTACTCCTGGATTACGTTTGCCCACATTCCAGACCTTACATATGTGCTTACACATCATAAGGCTCTTGTTAGCCCCCTCTTCCAGCATACCCAAGTTTTTCTCCACAGTGACTCTCCCTTCTGAAGCGGCCTTCTCCACTCAGTTTGATACCATTGGCACCATCACTTCACGGTACCATCAAAATTAAGGGAGGACAGGTAGGCGGCAATAGGGAGGGGAATAGTACAGATATGCTTGAAGATATGAAAGCTACAAAAGAAGCATAGAAGAGGCAGATGGCAGCTTTGCAAGAGCAAGAACCATCTAATTCCAAGGAGCAATAGAGGTCAACACTCTTGGTGTGACTTACACCTGCCACACCAGACATTAATCCACTTACTGCTTTGGGGATGCAACATGTTGGTAATAAACCACTTATACACAGTCATAAACTGTGACATAATTCAGCTTTCAAGACTCTGCCCAGTAAAAGATACTCAAATAAATGCAAAAAAGTCAAAACAGAAGTAAGGGTTACACAGCCTTTCCAAGCAAGATATCGTGCCCTCTCTCCAGGACAGCAGTTACCTGAAGTGAGCAGAAACAGAATGCACTGCTCTTGACTGAAATAGAAGACAGAGGCAGAGCTCATAAAGTCATTTTATTGATGGGAACAATACATTAAGCAAGATGATTCCTCTAGTCTTACGAAGAAATTTAACACTAAGAAAACACACTATTAGGATTGCTATAGTTACAATCACAACATTCAGTAAAATAGCCAAAACTGAGGAAGTACTGCAATTTGAAAACAATTTCATAGAATCACAGAATGGTTTCCAACACCCAAAGGTGTCCCTGAAGGGTGGGGGAGAAGGATTTTTAACAAGGGCATGTAGTGATAGGACAAGGGGGAATGGATTTAAATGGAAAGAGTAGGTTTAGATGAGATATGAGGAAGAAATTCTTTACTGTGAGGGTGGTGAGACACTGAATAGGTTGCCCAGAGAAGTTGTGGATGCCCCAGGACTGAAAGTGTTCAAGGACAGGTTGGATGGGGCTATGAGCAACCTGATCTAAAGGGAGGCAAGGGAAGATTGAAACTAGATGATCTTCAAGGTCCCTTCGAACTCCAACCATTCTATCATTATATGACTTTCAGCATTACTACTCATTGCCATTAATGCTCTATCCTTTACTAGAAACCTGGTTTTCTTTCGAGGTAGGAAAAGAAAGTAATATAAAAACTTCAGTCTGACACCTATGAGAAAACAAACCAATGTGAGGAGAAAAATGTTAATTATGAACATTTTAATACCTACTCTAGAAAAAGTATTAATCTAGCTTTAATCACTGATTCAAAGTCATTCCAATAGCTATCAAAGATGGTTTTCACGGAGTAGTACCCTTATTTCCAGAATTTTGTAACAGAGCAAAATTAATCGAGATAGGATAAAAGGAGATAAGGATAAAGAAATTGTCAACTAACTTATAACAATGGAAACAGCATCTTAAATGGTGACTGTACCTAATAAAAATAGAATATGACAAATATGACTTATATGGACAACATTTTTCTATGGGGACAAATTTTGATGATAGGACCAAAATACTTATTTCCAACTGCTAAATGAAAATAAAATACAAAAAAAAATCTACCTACAGATAAAACAGAAACAGTCTTCTACTTGCAAAACATTAATTAGATTTTCAATACCTATGGAAGTAAATTTTTAAGTTTTCACTTTTATCTCTCTCCCAAAAGGTAGTAGTAACCTGTATACTTGCATTTTAGCTATTTCCAAATATTTTAAACAAACAAAATCATTGAAACATTGAGTTTGTAAGCTTTTTACACTGTTTATTGCTCTTTAATCAAAAAGAGTAACAAAACAAAACCTAGTTGTGATTCAATTGATCTGATGATGCTTGTTTTCTTACAAGCCCACTATCTACAGTGATAAATGTGTGTCATCTTGAAAATCAAACATCTGCATGTATTTCAGTGGTTTTAGAAAAGATAGTGTTAGTTCCCTAACTGTGCATTTATTTCACAACTATTTCACAATTGTCATCATTTACAAGTATTTCTCTGTGGAAAGGATTCACAAGTCTTTATCAAAGAGCTGTACACTTCAAGAAAGGGTTTGAAAGAGCATCAACTGTTTTTGGCTGGGATAATTTTCTTCATAGTAGTTGGCATGGTGCTGTCTTTTGGATTTGTGACCAAAAGGGTGTTGATAACACACCAGTGTTTTAGCTGTTGCTGAGAAGTGCATACATAGCTTCAAGGTCTTCTCTGTTTCTAATGCTTCCCCAATGGCAAGGAGGCTGGGAGTGCACAAGAAACTGGGAGGAGACAGAGCTAGAACAGCTGACCGCTAGTGAGCAATGGGATATTCCAGACCATACAACATCATGTTCCAAATAAAGAAGCTGGGACAAAAGTTGCCTGATGACGGAAAGTAATGAATGTATTCCTATTTTGTTTTGTTGACATGTGTAGCTTTTGCTTTGCCAATTAAATTGTCTTTGTAACACAATTTCTCACTTTTGCCCTTTTGATTCTCTCCTGTTTTGCTGGGGGAAAGTGAGCAGCGAGCTGCCTACCAGGGCTAACCCACCCAGAGGACATGGATGACTAATAATCTTTGAAATAGAGCTACTAAATTTTGAAACTAGCAAAGACAGGACTTCTCCTGCTCATTTTTAAACTACTGGAATAACAGGCCTTTCTACATACAGCTAAAAATACTGCAAGTATTACATACACTTTTGTAAAATAATAACCCATGAAACTGGTTTAGACAAATATGCATATAGATATATCTTTGTGCTTTTTTCATTAATAAACTAAAAAGAGTGATTCTTTTCAGGCAGCAAATTGTGGCATTACATTTCACACCACACAAGAAAAATTGATTAAAGGAATATTTATCCCCAAATCCTAAAGACTGAAACCCAGGACAGAGAGATAAGACTTAGTGGAATAAACAACAATATGATTGTAAAAGTAACACAATTTGTTGAGTATCTTGTAAAAGAATACTGCAATGTATTTCTAGGCACAGTGTAGTTAAATACACTTTTATCCCTACCTCAGATGTTTTGGTTAATCATATTCTTGAAGCTTGCTAATTTTCCTTTACATTTTAATGTGGATTTTTTTTTTTTGTTTATTTCAAATGGCACATATTGGTGAAAAAATAAAACCAACAAAGCAAAAGTTTTTTTCCTGACACCAAAAATCCTCGTTTAATCCTTATAGTCCAGTTTCTCTTACTCTCCTTCAATATGCCATAAGCTCCTTAGCTCTATATTTTTCATCTTCCTTTCACTTTTCTAAGTGCTAAATATATCTCTTCTTTCCGAAGATCTCGCCATCTCTTCAGCCTGTTATTTTTCATTATGAAACTGCTCATGTCTCTTCAAAAAAATGTTTTTGTAATCCTAAGTGAAATGACCTACAGCTACCCCTTTTCTTCTTCTCAACAAAACCATATTATCTTCTTTGACATATTCACATGTCCTGGGTTGCAGTGTATTCTATTACCATCCTCATGAGGTGTTGAAATCAGGTGGGGCAGTGTTTTCTTGCCTCCTCCCCCCAGACTATCTTGCTGTTAATGGCCCATCATTGTCCTGCCACCTGACTCAGAGATAACTCCCTCCAGACTATCTTCTGTTAATGAGCCTAATCAACACTTGGCCTCATGACTCATTATCCCATTGTGAGATGCTCCACCCAGAGGGAGGAACCAGGCATCCCATCCTGGATATAATCTGAGACTCTGAACACTAGAAACACCCTTCCACTGGATTTCCAGAGGACAGGAGCTACACAGCCACCACTGGACCTTCTGAGGAAGAGCAGACTGTTTTACTACAGGATCACTGCTTCAGAGGACTGCAGCCACCATTCTACCAGACTGCTACCACCACCCTGCCTAACAGGGTGTCAGGTTGTACCTTGACTCTGTCAGTTTGAACCAGTGTTTTCTTTTATTTTTTCCTTTTCTTTAATTTCCCCATTAAATTGTTATTCTGACTTGGTGCCTCCCACTGGTTTGTTTTCAAACTAGTACATCACATTATCTCTATTCTACATTTTTCACCTACCTGCCACTATATCCTACTTCTTTCATGGCTGGAGGATTACTTGAGCATTTTCTGTATTTATGTAAAATGCCACATATATAGTATTACTATTAACTTTGATGCAATTACAAATCTGTGCTTTTCCTAAGGCATAAAACCTAGAAATACAGTAATATTTGACAGAGTAAATTTCAAACAGTCTAATTAAAGATCAGATATGAATGGAAAATTGATAACCACCAACCTGTGCTTTCCTCATATAGGCTAAAGGTTCTTTAATATGCTCAGGCGGTGCTGCAGGATGACAGGGAAAAGGAAACCTTAAGAAGAAAATATAGGAAACTTTAAATATTCTGATTTTTTATTTAGCTTAATTAATCCTGTATTTGTAAATCTAAATGTAACTTCTTTCATGAGAGCACTAGTAAAAACACAAGTATATGTTGATCAAAACTAAGTATTACTTTTAGAAGTATTTTTTCCTCATCCATTATATGGATACAAACAAGGTAATAATATGTAAGAATTAATAACATTTCAACATGAGTTCTTCTTGTACTAAAAATAATGCTCCCTTATAATTTCACATATTTGTAAAATAAAATCAAATCATTACATTAACAAATCATGTATTTTAAAAGTGTATTTTCTTCACATCATGTCATCTTTACAATTCCCTGGAAGTTTCAGTCTCCAAGTCATCACATTTTTTCAAGAGACCATAAACGTTTTTGGGGATCTTCTTTTAAAAATCAATAGTGAACATATATATGTCCAAAGTAATTAGAACTTTGAGGTGTTGACAAAAGCAAAGTTGAATATCCACTCATAAATTGCATTATGCCAAAATATAAAAGCTGAAACAAAAATTAAAAATCAAAACAATAATTCATCTTTCAGTAGTGCAGATTATTTCCAACGAGTTTTTGCCAAAGATTTTATCCAGCTTAATTTAAAATGTCTCAGATGTCTTTCAGGAAACAAAATTTACACATAGCTTCTCTAATAGTTAGCCTGAATTTTCTTTTGTTTGAATGTATTCAATCAGTTCCTATCACATGTTTTTGGGAAACCCTCCCCAAATTTCTTCCCATTTTTAACTGATAAGGTCATTCTTGTACTTGCTGCAAATTTGTTCTGGACTATTCTGCCCCAGTGTGTAAAATGGAATCAATACCAACAGATTTGAGCAATGCCATTTCTTGGTTTTTCCACAGTGCTCATGAAATCATGGTGTTCATAGTTAATTTCAATTTCCCAGGGCTAATGTCATTATTTTGCTGCTTATTTCCGTGTATTAGCCCTAGAGATAGGTAAATATTTTCCCCTGGAAAGTTATGATGAAGATGAATCCTTACTAACAGATAGAAGCATTTTTCTGAATTAAGTCCCTCATACTACTAAAGATACATTTATCTAAACTTCTAAACTGGTAACTCTAACAAGCTTATTTAAATTAGCACAAATATGTTTGCATACACATTTATTATTTTATAGTTACATTTATGGCTATATCTGTTATGAAATTCACCTTTCCACTGTGCTAGAATGTAAAGAAAAACTATGCTTCCCAGAAGTCTAATCCAAAGTTCGCTGCACAATAATAAAAAAGGAAACTTGACAAATTTTACCATGTTTATAACCATATCCCAAGCATGATAAGCACTGACCTGGCAAGCCTAGAGATCTAATATCTTAAGGATTTTCAAAAATAATTAATACAACAACTATGTGCAGTGCTGTGATAAACAAACACCTCAATTAAAACTCATTTGCAGCAACTACCTATTTGCACAAGACTTACATTATGACCCTTGGTACCTCTGGAAGTAAAGCAGAGAAGAAAAACTAAAGTAACTATAAAATGTGGTGATATTTAGTTCACTCATTCTTTAAACTGCACTTGAGTCCAGTATTTTCACTAGGATGAAAAAGAAATAATGGCACTCTAAAAACAGAAATTAAGCAGGTACCCTTGCTATGACAGATCTTTCAGAGTCTAGTAACACCATACACCTCTATATACAAGTGGATCAAAAGCAAATCATGTGAGTAGAACTCATGAAGTAAAAATACTAAACTTACATATTGAGTTCACTATAAACAGCATTCTGAAGCTTCTTTTCCCAACCTGTTAAAATAAAAGAACAACCAGAAGACAACTTTAGGAATTAATACTAACGGAACATCAATCAGAGGCTGCTTTGCAGTCACTGGAGTTTTATGTCTGGTCTCAGTTCATGTCTACCTACCAGACAGACAGGAAAAGACAAGGAAACCTTAACCTAACTAAGATAGGAAAACTGCAAGTTGAAACCTCTATGAAGACCAAATATCCTCTATTTCCATATGCTGTTCAAATAATTACAACACAGTTTTGGTTAAAAAATGTACATTCTATTTTTTCAAAGTCATCATTTTATTAAACCAACAATTAATATTAATAGACACGGTGTTCCTGATGATTATAAATCTTAGATCACTTATCATAAGATCCTCACATTATAGTTACATAGCCTACAACTTCCAATGCAAATTGGAAATTTAGCCAAAGGTAAAACTTTCAAGAGTATCTCCATGAAAGTTAATTTCCATTTTCAGAAGTGGCTGAACTCTCATTTTACTCAGAATTTTCAAAAAAAATCACCAATACCATATAAAATGATAAAAGCACTTCTTTGTATAGTATGTTTTTCAAAATGCAGATGGAATCCACCATTTTCCCTTTTAATTTTCTCTATCTGGCTTAATGATCTGCAAGCACTGAATGTCTGCTTGTGGCTACTGTCGGTGACAAGACACCCAGCTGCACGAACTACTATTTTCATCACTTATACCACATATGTTCTTACATAAATCTATACTATTCACAAATGTATCAATGAAGTATTACCAACCTGATGTCTTCAGAAAATCCTTAATGTCCTCTTTTAGTGATTCCAGCTTAATTTCTGGTTTGTGTAAGCTAACCTAATATGAAAAATAAATAAATAAGCATCAAGCACAAAAGAGAAATTACATTAAGTTACACAGTAAGTAATAAACATGCTTAAGGTT
The DNA here is from genome assembly GCF_000691975.1 of Corvus brachyrhynchos. Lineage (NCBI taxonomy): Eukaryota > Metazoa > Chordata > Aves > Passeriformes > Corvidae > Corvus > Corvus brachyrhynchos. Next base: position 1,301,855 of record NW_008236769.1, read on the forward strand.
ACACACAAAGCAAACTCCTTCTTTGAGCAAATGGATATTGCACTCAAAAATATCAGTTAACATTTTCTCACTCAGTGTCTTTGCCTTTTACATCAATGCTGAAAGGTGTATGTGGGGAAGGAGAGAGAAGGGAGTAGAATATGCAATGAGTGCATATAAACACATATGTTTAATAATCTGAGCAAATAACCCACATACTTAGCACAAATGCTGGACACATTAAGGAATTGGTCATAAGGTATCCACGGAAAAAACTAGAAGCCAGCCACTGTATTTCACCTGAAAGAATAAAACTGAAAACATTCCATAATTTCTCACATAACCTCCCACAGTTCACCTCTTTCAGATAAGAAATGCCATTTTCAAACCAAAAAAACCTGACTGTGCACCAATCATTCCCTACTGCAGCTGTGACTACTGGGTATATATAACCTCTTGTAATGAAATGCACTCAACAGAGATGATTAGGCACTAACCAGCTTTACAACCATACCATGACACTACCACACAGATGGTGCTGCAGATCCTTCAGCAACAGCAGGACCAGCTGCTATAGCATCTCCTTGTTCTACAGCTAGACCAAGAGGAGAAAATACATCCCAAAGGTCCAAAATGACAAGAAGAAACTCAGAAGTTTCTGTGAAGTGCCTTCTAATATATATTCTCCTAAGCACAGTACGTGGCAATAGCTGATTAACATCAGATAATAAAGCTAAAAGTTTAGAAAACAAATAGCAACCCTGGCTGCTAACTTGAAAATAACACCGGAAGATCTGTGTGCAACTTACTCCACAGCCATGACAGCTCCAGGCATATGTTACAAGCATATGGCCCTATCATCTACATAGAAATGTGAGACATCTCTTACCAAAAGCTACTCAACAATACGCCGTAGGCATATCAGATACTGATTCTATTGCAGTAAGTTATCCTGCAATTAAAAATAATCTTTCACCAACTTGTGCAATTTGTCAGCCCTAACAGCACTGCTGACAGCATGGTGTGCTTTAAGTCCTTCACACACAACTCCAAAATCCTATAAATTGCCTTACAGTTTATACATAGGAAAGGGTGTTTCTGCACTGAAAAAGGTGGTCTAGGTGAATTCACAATGCAGAATTTTAAGGAAACCTTTCCATTTTCCCCAGATGAAAAGAGGAATGGACAACAATGCAGAGAATGACAGCACCAGCATTTCTGCTCCTCTTTCAAGTCCCCTTGCCACTACAGGTAAGGAAGGCATTTCTGTTTGGTTTATCGATTGCAATAGCAAAGAGACTGTAAGCATGCTTCTGAGAAAGAAAGGTCATCATAAGCACAGACTATAAGGTGTGGTGAGTTGCATAACTCTCATGTCAGATGACAGACACATATTCCATTCAGCACTATGGTAAAAGCTGGCTAAGGATCATTGCTAATGTCAGGGAAACAAAGACTTTTATGGGAGTTCTAGGGCAGCTCACAAAACACCCTTTTAAGCAAAAACCTCAAGGAGTATTTTATGAAGGATTCCTTCTGAAGCTACTTCGATGGAAAGCCCTACATCCTTTTTGGACAACGTTTGTCAGGCTGAGGGTTTTTTCTGCTGCAAGGCAGTGGTTTTGTACGTCTCCTATAGGAATTTTAAATAAAGTAACACACATCAAGCAGGGCAGATTTTGCCATACTGTTCCTCAGAAGATTTTGTGCACCTTTTTGTAAATGTTAGCTTTGTCTTTGAGTTATATATGGCTAATTCTAATCTCAAGGTCCATGGGGTGTTTATCTGTTAGGCCCGGTACACTTTTTAGATATGCAAAAAAACCCCCTCACAAATACAACTCATTGACAGATGAATCACGCAAGAAAAGAAAGCTCCAGTACAATCTACAAGAACAGGGGAATTTTTGGAGATTCCTGGCAATTCTGGAAATTGATACAGCATACTGCATTAAAAGGCATTAAGGAGTTCAGTCCACAGACTACTTCCCATTTTCCCTGTCAAGCCAAAAGAACAACAGGGGTCTTTCTTGTAAACCATTGTTCCCAACAGAGCCTGTTCCCCAGCTGCAGAACATAAAATCCAGCTACTCTCCTGTATGCAGCAGAAAGGCAGTCAAAATGGAAACAGGAGAGCACAGGGAAAGTTTTCTCCAAGGATTACATTAGTGCATCAACCTCCACCTTTGCCTCTTCATGCTCATGTATTCAGTCAAGTTCTACGTCATTATTCCTAGCCCTGCTGCAGCTGCAGCCAATATTCTTGGGCTAATTTTTAATTTATCAAAACATCTATCTTTAGCATCTTTAGCATGTCCTTTCCCTTCTCTTGGCTGAAAAAAGCTCTACTGAGACAAATTTTCACATATGAAATGTGAAAATTCCCCCCCCAGATTATGGAGCCACTTTTGTCTCCACTTTTTGGCTGCAGCCAATATTCTTGGGCTAATTTTTAATTTATCAAAACATCTATCTTTAGCATCTTTAGCATGTCCTTTCCCTTCTCTTGGCTGAAAAAAGCTCTACTGAGACAAATTTTCACATATGAAATGTGAAAATTCCCCCCCCAGATTATGGAGCCACTTTTGTCTCCACTTTTACCAGTTCAGGGCTCAATTGCAAAAGCCTCCTCCCATTTACACTCTCCCTTTTGTTTACTTCCGTACTATGATCAATACATTCCTAAGTGCTAAGCCGAACAAGAGAGCCACAGAAACTGTTGGGACTCATTGCCCACTGGACAGCTGATCACTTTTCAAATCAGAAATTAGATACCTGAGAATGTGGCAAACAGTCCAGCCGGCAGCTGCACCCAGCTTTAACACAGACCATACTCTAGCTCTGTGTAACACAACAAGGGAAAATACTCACTTTGGTAAGTGAAAGGAACTCTCTTCAGAACTGTTTTGCTGTAACTTAACAGTATGGTACCTCATTGGAATTTATATGGGTGTTTATGGGAACTAAACTGAGGAATCAAGGGAACTTAGCAGAGCTGATGTTCCAAAATTATTAGTCCAGGTCTCCCACATAATCTTGCTTTTCCTTCGGATTAACTGATCTAACTTATTTCTGTGTTGTACTGTGCTGGAAAACACATTTAGGTGTTTATATTTCAGGTAGGGTTGGTTTGTTTTAAACTGTGTGGTACAACATACTGACTAAGTCTCATTTGCATTGCTATCCCCTGCAATTTTTTGGTAGAATGAAAAATATGTTGACAGAATTTTATTTATATAAAAAAGCATTACTACAACTTTATGCAGATAAAAATGCCTGGCTAATAGTTATTGGGAAAAAAACCCACACTGATTTATACTCATGAACGGAATTAATTTCCTGCATGATCAAAATGCAGCAAACACCCAGGTAGAACTACCAATTTCAATACACACATCTTGATGAAAGAGTATCTTACTTCTATAAGAAAAATAGTATCTGTTACTATAAGGAGACTATCGCAAGCAGGGCAATAGAGAGTGAGCAATATAGAGGAACAATCCATGAAGGCAAAGGGTGAAAGCTAGAACAGGGAGTAAGTCAAGTATTCAGAGGCTGAGTCAGGCCAATACAGAGCCCTGAAAGGAAACAGGAATGAAAGTAGCACATTTCAGCAAGAAATAACAATTATTTTTAATAAATGTTAATGCCTAACAATTTTTCCCTGTAAAACTAGCATTGTGCATAATCTTATAGATAGGGCACCAAGGTCCAGGTGTTGGATGTCTGTGTTCCTCTACAGTGCTGGTCAGCTTCTTGCAAATCAAGAAGCATCTGTCTCTTCCACATTCCTTCATAAAACAAGATATCATTACAGCATTTCTTGGCACCCCCAACTCTTCAGCTGTACAGCACAGTAGGATAGTTTGGGGACTTCCAAAATTTTGCCAAATTTGCTGGTGGCTAAGGTACCTCTAGCAATCTTGTGTGTACATCTTTGATTTTGGAAAGGTATCCTGAGATCTGGGCAGTCACCACCTAAGTGATACTCTAAATGTACTCTCTGTACTCTCCATCTGGATGCCAAGATGGAAGAAAATCCAAACACTCAACACTGATGTAGCTTAAAGCAAGCAAAAGGATAGCACAACAGTAAGATTAACAGGCTGGTGGAAATAGTAAATTGATTCACAGAGGAACTCAACACAGAGATCAACCTATTGGCAAATTAGCATCTAAATTTGAAAGTTGAAAGTGGCATTCAGTCATCATGACTGGAGCAGCATTGATGATGCAAGACATGATCAATCAACCACAGCACTCAAAGAAGTATAGGAAAATAGCTAGAGGACCAGCAACATACTACAAAGAGGAGGCTTGACAGAACAAAGTGTTCCAGCATAACTCCTGTGTTAAACTACTTCTATTCTCAACAAGAATAAACACTGCAGAGAAGTGATCCAACTATACTGAAATGTGGAACTGCATCAAGTGAACATGTATTTTTATCCTGCCACAAACAGTTCTGCAAATAACTTTACACAATCTAAATATTTTTACATCCACCATAAAATTATGCCTTTTTTGTTTAGAGAAACATGTACCCTCTCAAACCATTTATTACTGTTCATTATGATTTTACACAAGTGCACAATGTTTTTCAGTTTTATTGCTATTATTTCCCAAATTACAATAAAGCACAATCCCCAAATATAATCCATCTTTAGAAGAAGTAAATCCAATGAAAGCTAATAAATATTCACCTTTCCTTATATACTCCATTCTACCATAACTGGACTTTATCAGGATCAAGCTGATTTGATAAAAACAACTTCAAGCACAACCACAACAACTTTTACATAAACACTTGCTAAAAACTTAAAACCCTGCAACTTCAAGGGAGAGATTTTAGTTTTGGTTATACATTGCTGTAACAGAAAGAGGAATCATTCTGAGCCTAACTAAACATATTTCAATAAGTGTGAAACCCTGATTACACTGTCATTTTCCAACCCTTCTACATTTCTACATGAACTACACTAAGGGAAAAAGTACTGTGAACTTTCTTATAAAGTACTTATTTTACAAGTAAAAATAACCTATTAGATATAGAGAGCTACAATCAGCCTCATACAGGAGTAAACAGCTTCAAATGCTATGCTGCGCTAAAAGATATGAGGATATATTTTAATAATGTAATTTTAGCGTTTAATAAATTTTCTAGGTTTTATCTGTATATAAAACTACTGCTGAAAATAAAATACACAAGGCAAAAAACTTTAGTATTCCACATTACTAAAAAAGTACTACTCTACCAATCAAGCTTGCATTGCTTCTGAACTCCATCATCTGATCAGCACATACTCAACTGCATTCAATTTAAAATTCACTGTAATACAAATATTACAGCTGAAACACTTAAAGGTACAAGCTCTATCAGCAGGTATAGTAAATCCTTTGCCAAATACAATGCATGAAAATGAACCATTAATTATCCATGATGACTCATGAACCTACATTTGTTTGCTAATTTTTATTAAATAAATGCTACATTGCACAGAAACATTCTCCTCCTTAATTTGATCTTTTATTTCAATTGAGATTGGTATCAATTTTTTTTTCACAGCAAAAAATGTCATGAAAACAATATGCTAAGATATCTTGCAAACCATTCACTCCACCTAAATTATTCTAAGCTTATTTACCTACACTCTCTTTAGAAGCACAGTCAGGCACTACTCCAGCTCCAATGTTCCTAGTGCTCCCAAAGCAAGTCCTCTCCTCCTTTGCCCCATCTGAAGTCTTGTAAAGACCCTTACCTCTCCCTTTGATCAGTATTGTCCTTAAACCCTTCTGGTTCTACCACAGGTCTGCTCAAAGAATGATGGCACATTCCCCTCCTCCAGACAGTATTTCTGATCATGACATCTCCTCTCCACCATTCTTCATACCTTCAGGTACCGCCTACAATCTATTCTCACTCTCAAACTTAATTGCTACAGTGGGGTGGGATGGGGTATCAGGCCTGATTTCTGCACTTACATTACCCCTCTTTACCTACTTTAACAGCCCTTATCGTGCTTTTCTTTAAGTGCCCTTTCAGGTTGTCCAACTCCAGACATACCCACAAGAAACAGATTTGAGAACATTTACATAGACAATGCCCATGGGGACTCCTTGCACTGTGAGTCTTCCTCGTTCCATTTGAAACATAATTTAGAACATTTATCTTTCATTTTATTGCCTCATCCTGTTTTTGAGAAGTTCTCCAGGAATAAACTACTGAAGCTTTTGTTTGTTGTCTGGTTTTGTTCGGATTTTTTTTAACTTTACTTGTTATTTGCCTCTGGTCACTAGAGGTCCTGGGCAACTCTGAGTTAGATTGATTTCTATTAGAAGTTTGCATGGGACAAAAATTAATATTGATTAATAAAGCTCAAATTCCTTCAAACACTATGAAGAACAAAGTTTCTGAATTGGCTGCAAAATGAAAATGTGCTAAAGTGGTAGCATATTTTTCATTTCTCTGAACTGTTCATTTTTATTGTCAGTTCACTGACACAGATTTTCCCTAAAACAGAATTGAAGCAAGATTTCACAAAATAATTTGTTTTAAAACTGCATTTTGTCCTTGAAGATGTCCATGTCTTAGTTTTTCTAGACACCTCTAAATCTCTACCTTAAAAACATTTGCAATTCAGACAGAGAAGAGAAAAATTAAGATAAAAACAAACAAATTTAATTACAAACTTGCACAGTGAAGTTGTGCTCAGAAAATGAGATATCTCCTCTGCTACCCCACTAACCCCAGCAGCAATTCTACCTGTCGAAAAGTTACTACCTAATATTTTGGTTCTTTGTGACTGTTACTCTTTCCTTTCAAATACCTTACAAAATATGTTCAGGAGAAATTCCAAAGCAAATGGAAGGCACATTAGCACTCTTTTCCGCATTAATCTCTCTTATTAACTGCAGTAATATTATCAATATATCAAAACTCAACCTACAGAAATTAACCTAACATTTATTTATTTATTCATTCATCACTTACAAGCATATGACACTCCCTCTACTTCAATCCTTGGGATAAAAATGTGATTATCTTGGTATCCCCAGAGGTCAAGCTGTGACAGCAAATCATTTGATGCCCATGCCAAAGTTATTTCAAAGAGATTGTGTATCACAGCCCTTGACACTAGCTCAGGCTCCCAGTGACAGCCAAGCAAAGCACTGGTTTGATCAGTTCATAACCACAGGGCTACTCTATCACCTCTCACAAATAATGTCAGGATACTGTGTTTTCCCCAAAATTCTATTAACTCATCAATGAAACTGTTCATTCTGAGCTCTCCTTCCTAGACAATAAAAGAAGAGATGAATTTACAAAACATAGTTTTTGTTAATAACTAAAATACTGTTTGTAAGACTATATGTTCTCAAAATTTCAGGCAATATTTTAATGGACATTAAGATCCATTTTGACTCTAATGTTTTCTGAGACAGTAAATATTTTTGAGGAACAAATATCAGCAACATCATTTCCTACGCTAAGAGATGAAGAATATTTGTGAAGTATAACTGCAGTATAAATACCCAAAACAAAAGTAAGTTTCACTCTATAGCACTGAAGTGATACCAAAGAGTTCTCAAAATACAGTGTGCATCTCCCAAAATCGTTTGAAATCCCCTAAAATGGGACCACCCTTCAAAATCACAAATGGTGCAGATCGAGCATTGTTAACCAGCAGACAAAAAGCCCCATCACATCCTACCAGTAAACTGGAGTTCAGGTGTGATGCACAGCAACAGCTAAGATTTCATATTTGACAGTGCAACTCCAGCAATACCCCATGTAATGTGAGGAATATCAAGCACTAATTTAATACAGAGTGAAGCAAAACTCAGAAACCTTCAGAATTCTGCAGAGCTGCTAAAGGATGGACATGAGACAAGCCACTCCAATGCATGGTATAGCACTAGCATGTCTAAAAATACAAGTCTCCCATACAGGAAAGAACATACATGCATGCAAGGTCAATAAGAAAACCCTTTCTATCATGAACACACAGATTCCTGACAAACACGGTGTACATTTGGCCCTACTAATTTAAACTACAATCTCCAAGAGAGAATTCATTTGATTGAGAAATCCCATCATTGATGTATCTATAAACTTTCTGATCACTACACTAATCCATAGCTCTGATTCAATATTCTATTATAAACCTTTCAAACACAACTCCTAAGAATAAACTTGAATATTTGTTGCCCTGTTTCTTTTCTTTCCCCTTAGCACTCCATATGACTAGAATGGTCATTTGACCTATATAAACACTTTTTCTTCTTCTCCATGCTTCCTCCTGTCTCAAAAAACCCATGCAAAGTGTAAAATGACTGTGAAATCAGGCCCTGCCAGAGACAGGGATGAAAGAATGCACGCGGAAGGGAGCGCCTACGGGTTTGTTGTAAGCAGTAACGGAGTTATTAAAGGAGAGTTCACTGTTTTGAGGACAAGGTCTGCTCTCCACTCCTCATGTCAGGCTATTTAGGATACTCAACTTCCCAACATTTAGCAGAACCCAGCCTCTAACCTCTCCCATAATTCCAGCCCCCTTCAAGTCATGCACATTTGCTTACTCAAATACTTAGAAAGCCCTGTAAACAGAAGCAAGGCAGACACACATTGATAAAAGTATTTAGAGACCAAATCATCAAATTTAAATACAAAACAAACAAAAGACAGGCAGTGATGTCACTTGCTATAGAAAGCTTTAGGGACATTCAAAGAGGAAAATCATGTTTCATTTAAAAATGCAACAAAACTAATGGACACATAATGGACATGGCATCCTAAAAAAAAATAAAAACACCAACAAAAAAGCCCCGTATAATTTTAAGCAATGTTGGGGGGGGAAAAAAAAAAACAACAGGAAAAGCACAAGATTTTATAAAACCCAACCCAAAATATTTCAGTAAGGCACAATATTTGTTACAGCACCATGACTAGATTATTATGATGACGAAAACTGACGCAATTTTAATCTGAAACGTACTAAATTAAATTCAGCTGAAATATGAAAATCTGGCTTCAAGTACGGATAAGTTATTAAATATTAAATAAAGCAACTGTTTTCCCAGCTACTAAAATGTACTTCCATGCGTGGTTTTTTTTCATTTATTTTCCCTTCTTTTCACCAAATCCTCATTTTCTCAGGGGCACTAGAGGAGCGGGGGAGGGTGGGTGGAATTTAAAGCTCTCCAAATTAAAGATTAAAAAACCAATTCGTTTCAGGACCTCTATTTGAGGAAGTGAGATTTCAGACGTATAGTCTTCATATTCACTGCGAAATCCTTGGCTCCCAAAGGAAGACACAATAAACACGGCTCTAGAAACCAAACACACGGCTCTCCGGCCCCGCCGAGGAGGAACAGGAGCGGGAGGAGGAAAAGAGGGAAGGGACGAGTGGCACCGGGAAGCCCCGGACCCCCTGCCCCCGCGGAGGCCACACGGGCCGGGAGCGACGGCCGGGAACAAAGCGCCGGGGAGGGGCAGCGCGGAAGGGAGGCGTGCGTGGGGGCACAGCGGCAGGTCAGGGCTCACCCGGGCCTGTCGCTCCAG
>NW_008236769.1:1311448-1321356 GCF_000691975.1 Corvus brachyrhynchos
CGCCGCCCCGCTCTGAAGGGGGAGGAAGCCGCCAAGAGTCGTAGATGCTCGTGGTCGAAAGGAACGACCTAAGTCAGAGGGTCCGCAAACAATCAGAAAGTTTTAGTAGCAAACTACTGGAAAGCGTTATGCAGGCAGGGAGGCAGGAAGGCAGGAAGGTAGGACGAGTCCTGAGTCCTGGGCGGATACCTTTTTATGGACAGGTTTCTCCAGCCCGAAGACATGTTTCTGTGTGCTTCTTGAGGGATACAAGTCGGCCTGTACTGATGCGGAGTTTTATTGCACTTTTGGGTATTTTACCCTTGTCTGCTCAGCATGGTGAGGTGTTAGCTCGGGCTCGGTACCGGGAGCCGACACAGTCCCCATCTAAGCCGAGCAGGTGTGTGGCGCTATGTGCACCTCCCTGCATGATATACCTGCATGGAACTTTAATCTATTTAGCTCTTCTGGCAAAATCTGTTCCTATGTGCATCAGTAGCAGAACCATGTAATCAAATTTTTACTTAATAAACTAATTTACTGAGTCAGAATACCGACTTTTAAAGTCCTAGAATGATTAATAAATAAGCTAAGAGAGGAGATAACATGGAAAAGCCGATCATTGACCTCCAAAGCATGAGGACCCATTTTCAGCTCTGAGGATGACCTCTGTAAAACAAAGAATGTTTCAAGATTCTGAAACATCAGGAGTAACTTTTTCACTGTTGGGAGTGACAGATATGAGGAAATGATAGCTGTCATCAGTTGTGTCAGTAAAAAAAAAAACAACTACATATAATGGGTATAAAAATGCACCTGAACTCATTTGTCTGCAACCAGTTTTGACTTATCTGTGAGCATTTCTGGATAAAATGCAGTTTAAAGAACAGTAATAGAAGATCAGAGATAAGGTTCTTTAATGAACTGTAGAGAAACCTGAAAAAGTCACTTATGCTAATCAAAATACTGAGGAGATGTTGCTTCTCAGTTCCTGGAGAACATGGGGAAATCAAGTGCCCAGTTGTCTATCAGTACGTTGAATGTCTATTCTGATTTACATCAGGTTTTCTGTCAATTCTTTTCTTACATGCATGTATGAATTTAAGGGCAACAGTGAGCACGGGGGTTTTTTTCTGTGTATAGAGAGAGTTAATAAAATTTTTGTCTACAGTCCCAACTGAACAAGCATACAAAGTGTAATAGCTTTCTGTGCTAGTTCTTAAAAAGTCTGCAAAATGTTCCCATACACAGAGTACCTCTCCTTATTTTGTTTTGGTTTTTTTGTTGGTTGTTTTTTTTTTTTTTTTTAATTGACAAAGATCATTTGTTTGTGTAGGAACTTCACCTGCTAAGAAAAGCACATGCAGAAAACTGGAGCATAAGCTCTGAAGGTCAGTAGCTGAAATCCAGAATTTTACATTTCAGCTGCAAGTGTGAGAGAAAGCCCTCCCTCCTTGCCTGGCACAGTCTTCAGCAGCATTTTCCTTTCCAGTTTGTGAGGGAACCTGTGAACTGCCACAGGGATGGCAGTCTTACATTGTGTTTGGTGAGCGTGTTTGACACAGGGCTGCTTGACATGTGAGGACTCAGAGTTGGGTACATTCCTACTGGTAGCACAACGCAGTCTCTGGATGCTTTCCATGTGATCTGCAGGCACCGTGTTCGGCCACATGGCAGGTCGTGGAGTGGGACAGAAGCCACAACACCTTGCTGATTAGAAATGTGTGTTTCCCTGCTACAGGGGAATATGGGGAAATGATACATCAGGTGAGTTTCATGTGGAATGCATAAGACTTTGAAGGTCTGCAAAAGCCATCCTGATGTCTATAGGTCAAGAAAACAGGACAAAAAAACTAATGTTAGCAGCAGATGAGTAATTTCCTGAAACTGACTACCTCTGCTCCAAGTTTGCCTTTGTAACCCTCTGCGTGTATACATCTGTCACTCTTCATTCCCTGTTTTCTTAGGCTATTTCCAGTCTGGTTTCCTTCCACTGGGTTTCCCTTTGGTCAATTACATTTCCAGTATGGGTTGGAAAACTTACTTTCTGTAAATGCCAATCCAAGCTAAAAAGTAAGGCAATATAAAGAGAGAATCTACAGAATCTTACCAAGTGCTGTTAACAGCTTCTTGTGTATCCCTACCATATCTAGTTAAGAAATCTCATGCTTAAGTGTGTGCTCCTTTCTTGTTTCCTTACAAGGAGTGTACTGCATAGCAGCTTGAGAAATACAGGGTCGTTGTTAAAAAATATCACTTAAATAACAGGCATTGGCAGAAATCCCAACTAATGCTTTAGCCTATCCCCCTGGTATCACATGACTGGTTTAACTTGGTTCATGTGATAAGTTTTTGACAATTACGGCTTTCTCATCATGATTTACTTTTAAACTGCAAGTAAGCAACTGCAGTACAGTCAGCGTAGAGTGGTTTTATGATGTCCAGTACCACATACCAGAGGTAGCTTGTTGGTTTTATCTGGAGGTCTGGTGTAGATGTCATAGTTTTTCTGTTTTGGGTTGTTGGTCTTTCCCTCTCAGTGTCTCAGTCTTACACCCTTGACCACCAATTTTCTTCCCTTTGTATTTCTCCTCCATTTGCAGCTGCAGTGCTCTACAGTGTTATACCTTTGTTTACTGTGTTTTGTGCCAAGTTACTTCACTTAACTGTTCTTGATACTGGTATCCCAAGTGTCTTTTATTAATCTGCCATGACGGGTCTGGAAAGCATCGAGAATTTGGCAATGGAAAGTAAAAATTACATAGTCAATCAGCTTGGCTTTTTCCATGTAATATGTTAGTTGACCTAATATCAAACAGGGCTGTCTGCAGCTATCACTAAAGGAGGCAGTGGTGTTGTATGACAGATAATGGGTGAGGGAAGACAACAAAATCCCAGCAAGGTCAATAAAATCCCAACAGTCCCAATCACAAAATCCCAGCAGGCAACAAAATCCTAGCACTTCCAGTCAGCTGCTCACAAGACTCTCTTCCCCTAAGGAATTCACAACACCCATGCTGCCCTGATCCCATCTTCACCTTTCATTCTGTTGCTGTGAGAAATGCCAAGTCATGAAGTCTCCTCTTGGGGCTCCTTTCTCTGCTGGGGGAACAGGGGTGCGGAGGGGCTGTAGGGGGAACACTGCCCCCTCACCTGTTCTGAGGGTGGGTGCCTTCATGCACTTAGTGCTGGCAGTAAAAGGGAACAAGGTACGGTGCAGATTAGGACTAAGCATGCAATCATTGGGACTTATTACTGTAGGTGAGCCACTTCCCTTTCCTTTGCAGCCTGAGTGCCAAGGGGGTTAATGCTGTCTGGGGAGAGCTGCATATTGCATTCAGCCTGAAAATGTATCATAAATATTGTGTAGCTCTCTAAGTTTTTTTTGTGTTGCATGAGACACTGCCAGGAGGATGATAGTGTGGGCAAACCCTAGTGGCAGTCTGGGTCAAATGTAAGGATGGCTGTGTCCCAGATCAGCCAAGTGCCACAGAAACCTAGGTTTAGGGAAAACAATCAAACAAACAAAAAACAAACAGAAAACCCCCAAACAAACCAAAACCAAATCAAAACCAAAAAACAAGAACAACCCAACAACTTTCTATTTTCTGCCAAAACAGAAGGATAAGACATTAGAGGAAAAAACCTCAACACACTCAAACAAAAGCTACACACATCCTCCCTTACTCCCCAAACCCTCCAAATCCACCTTTCTTCAGACAGGGTACTTTTATCCCCGTTCAGATAAACTGGATTTTTTGTGTAGTTGGTTAGTGTTCTTTTCATCTAAAAGCTACTCCTGGCCAAAACTTCACGTCTTCTTTCTCCACTTGGAACTATTTTAATTCATGAGGGCTTAAAATCCATAACCTCAGTCCTCCATTTCAAGCCATTATCAGAACTTCACTTGTGAACTAAAGTGTCAGGTTCCAATAGATTTCTCATCCAAGCAGGTACTTTCCGAGAATATCATATTCAGTCTTTTATTGGGTATGCTCACCCTTTATATTAGACAAATGTATATTAAACTTTAATCTCTGTTATGGGCCAATCCTGCAAGATCCCTTTTATAATATCCACTGGTTCCCTTGTGCAGTCAGAATCATGATATATTGTTTGGAACTGATAACAGAGGAATGACAAAAGAAGAAAGTTCTGCCAGTGACTCACCCTCCTGACTTTCAAACTTTATTCAAATTACCAAAAAGTGACTGTGTATTTTGACAAGTTTCAATACTTTCTTTAAAATAATCAGTTCCTGTGGAGTAATGAGATTCCCCCCCCCCCAATACCACTGATGCAATCTGAAGAACTGAGGAAGTTTAGATGATGTATCTTCACTTATCAGAGCAGAAAACATCTCTTACTGCAGACTGTTGTTCATGAGACATAATATATTGTCTCTAATATGTTGCTGAACTTGAGAGTTAGTCTTTGACTACCAGTGATATCAAGGATTATCAGTCTAGTTTTACGAGTTTCTCATTGCTTCAATTCTTTATTTTAGGTAATTTCCTACCAAACCTTGGCTTTAGATAGGTGTAAGCCTCCCTCGAGTGGACCATGTATCTCAGGTCATAATATCTATTACTGGTACTTTTTTGTAGCATTTCTGAGTCATAGCAGGAACTGTGAGTTATCGAATATGTAACAAAACTAACATGCACAAAGTCCCTAGTTTTTCTAGTGTTATTAGATTTAGTCAATTTTTCATGTGTTCTCTTATTAGTCAAGTAACACGGGGTTTAGCAGTAATATTCTGTTTCTTCTGGTTGGTAAAATCCCACATGTGCACCGTGCATTAAGATATAATTACGCCAACGTAGGATTTCTTGGACTTAAAGCAGAAATGGAGTCTTTTGATCTAGATACACACTGAAGAGAAACACATGCTGAATCACTAGTACAGTTTATACACTGAGTAGTTTATGCAATTCCTGCATAGCATATATATTTTGTATCTTTAAATTGTATATTCAGCTGAGAGCAAGTCTGTTGGGAAATTTACACAACTATTGCACTTAGCCAAACCTTGTAAAAGACATGATTCAGCATTCCTGAACAAGCATTTTCTCAATTCGCACACAGCAGCTTACTTTAGCTATTTCTTTTAAGGTTTTTACAAACTTTAGCCAATTGGTCTGTAAGGAAGAAATGCAGTAAAAAGAACTGTCTCAGTAGATCCTTAGTTAACATCTCCATGTCAGAGCTTACAGGTGTGTGGGTGTGCTAGGGTGAGATTCTGTGTTCTTTTCAAACCTATGGACGCCAGTGGGTCTATGTGATCAAAATGTAAGTAGACTTTGGTTCTTGTCTGTCACAAGAAGTATGCTCTTTTTAAAAACAGAAACAATCTGATCTAGTGGGTGGCATCCCTTCCCTTGGAGGGGGGGATTGGAACTAGATGATCTTTAGGGTTCCTTCCAACCCAAGCCTTTCTATGATGCTATGAAAATGTCTAAAAACATATGTGTGGTGATGTTTTATATCTACTTTTGAAAAATATCAAACCCTCTCATTCTCTGTTTATTTGTTACACAATATTGAGCATTACTCTACTGAAATAGCTTCTCAATGCTATATCCTATATTATTGCAGTAGGGGAATTTGTCTTCTGTGGAAAACATAATAAATGTTTTAAGCTAGTCTGTTATACTTTTGTTCACTGCCTGAAATATATACAATTTACTACTCAGTCATATCAGTGTGTGTTGCAAGTCTTCAACAACCAGCAGACCACCTTGGATACATTATTTAGTGTCTAGATCATAGCTGCCTTCTCCTTAATCATTAAGAGGTAGAACTATAAACTTCAGTGGCAGAACAAGGATCTCTTCTTGGATACTTTTTATTCTTCTGATTAAGATTTGATGACAAAGTTGATTAATCCTTTCTCTTCTTCTTTTTTTTTTTTTTTTTTTTTTTTTTTTTTTTTTTTTTTTGTTCCATGTGAAGGATTATTCCATTGTTTCAGTTTCTTGTTTGATAAATTTTCAAATAGACGATTCAAAAGTGAAGAATAAACCTAGAGGAACTAGAAACTCTTGAAGGGTTTTTGTAATGGTTATGGTTAACCAGCTACTGTAACTGTTCAAAGGAACAATCTCGTTTAAGTCATAAAGATTTTTACTTCCATTAAAAGGATTTTTCAGATATCTTTTACCTTAATTTCTGCTTCCTTAACTTGATGTCTGCTCTGTTGGAAAGACAGCTGGAAGTGCCACAAAAAGGAAATGCTGAACGAGCAGAACATAGCAAGCAGAACCTTCATAAATTTCTCCATTTTGTCTCCCGTGATGGTGCTTTCCTTTCCCTGTACTGACAAATGCCGTATATCATCGAAAGGGAGCACCAGGCACTGATTAATATCATCACCAGCTATGGACTAGAATCTTCTCTGACACATCTCAGGCCATGGTGGGGGCCTAAAGAATCCTATGTTGAAATACTTGCAGTTGTCCTGCAAGTTAATTAAATTATTAATTCAAAAGAGATTGTCAAAATGTAAAACTGAGCCCTAATTTCTAAATTTCTACCGTTTCTCTGTTTATATGAAGGAATACATTATTGCAGAAAATTATCTGAAACACTGGTTACTAATACTGCCTGTTACAGGAATTGTTGTGCATATATGAAACACAACTAAATGATCAAGCTTTTTCTGTGGAAATAAGTTCATTATAATAACATGCTCAAGAATTCGCCCAAAAAAGAGTGGAACAGTGAGATAGAAGAGCACACATATGTGAAGCACAGCTCTGAAAGCTGGATTCAGAGCCATTGAGTAGCAGACTACCCTGCTTTCACTAAGCCAAAGCATATAAATTAATATACGGATCTGCTTAAAGGAAAAATTACACCAAAATATTATACACAGCTCTAGGGAGGACAGACAAACCCAAATGATTTGATTTCAGATGAAGCTCTGCACATGGAAACCAAAAATTTTAAATATAAAAATGCAGTTAGGTTTTCTGGTTTGCATCACTGTTTAGAGGTCTGTGAAGAAATCTTTGAAATGCACAACAAATTTGCTAAATTGAAAAAAGGACAGAGGTAGTACCTAAAAAATTGTATTATTTTGTTAATTACAGGATACAGGCTTGAATCTTACAATCTATATTGCAACATGTCCCCAGAAAGACAAGGAAGGAAAATTAGAAAACATTCACAAAGGTGAATGTGCTAAAGGGCTCAGGAAGGGTTGAAATAAATTGTATTTATTGCAAAAAAGAAAGTGAAGAGACAAGGTATGAAACTGATAAACCAAAAACTGTACAGCCTAGCTGAGACTATCAGTCATTAATATGAGTAAGCAGTCATATAGCAATGCAATTTATCATTGATCACTTTCGTTCTTCATAGGAAGGACCCCTGTGGCCAGCATTCCTATCCACTGTTTAGCGAAGAATACATTTTCCAGAGCAGATGGGATAAAATGTGCTCTGAGCTTAAATAAATACATGTATACACTCTAGTAGCTAGTGTGGATAAAATTTCCTGGTCTTTGTCTGAAACTGCGTCGAGGCTTGCACTCATAGAGAGTAGAGCAGGGTGAATTTCTGCTGGACAGTATATAGCAACAACCTAAAATATAGAATTAAAATACCTCATTGGTGTTGTTCAACAGCAGAAGGGCTTTTCATTTTGGCAAAATTAGGCTAATAAAAAAAGCAGCATAATAAAGGTTTAGATCAAAGGTGTGATACATAAGCTTGTCTCCCCACATATGTATTGGCATACAGGGAAATAACAGCATGAGATCATCACAGAATCACAGAATATCCTGAGTTGGAAGGGACCCATCAGGATCATCGACTCCAGCTCCAGACCCTGCACAGCACCATCCCCAAGAGTCACACCATGTGCCCAGGAGTATTGTCCAAATATTTCTTGAGCTCGGTCAGACTTGGTGCTGTGACCACTTCCCTGGGGAGCCTGTTCCAGTGCCCAGCCTCCCTCTGAGTGAAGAACCTCTTCCTGATATCCAACCTAAACCTCCCCTGACACAACTTCATGACATGGACTCTTTGAAGGAAGCTACTTTTAAAATGTAGGGTTGGGGGTTTTTTTTCCAGATATATCTATGAGGTTTGCAGCAATAATATGGATGGGACAAAACTTTAAAAAGCTTGTAGAACAGGCTTGGTAGGGGATTTGTCGGAGAAAATGTATATATGGATGTTGATTTTATGATCAAATATTCAGATAGAAAAACACTTTACTTTGGCATCATTATTCAGTGGTTTAGGACACCAAAACCGCCCAAGTATCTATAGCCATGCAATGGTTTTAACTTCTAGTGAAATGTAACTGTGACATGAGTTAATATCCTTTTTTCTTTAAAATATATTTTTTAAATATCCTTGTGTAGCAAGATACTACTAGCTTTCATAAATTTATCCAAGAGGCACAAATCTTTGAGACTTAACCATTTATTTCCTCCTTAAAGCTGGAAATAACACCACTGTTGGGAATACTGAATCCAGCTCAGTTGGGTTGCCTAAGAGATGGACACTCCAGACCTAAGGTGCCTTTTTCAAATTCACAGTTTTGGTTAAGTTGGCCTAAAGGAGGAGAAATCTACACACAAATAGGATGGGCAATAAGTAAAGAAGCACTCATGAGGATGCACTGAAGAAGGAACAGAAGTTGTTACCATGCCACTAACTAAATGAGCCACCATGTCAGGATGATGGAAAAAGTGCAAGCAAGGAAAAATCCTGGGGTTTTTTCTCATTCCCCTGTACTTTTAAGGGAAATGAAACTTACTGCCTTCTTGATAAGTAAGCTGGATTTCATCAAAAACTATCAATTTGTACTGCCAGTTTCTTCTCAAACAGCATTAAATCTGTAAGGCCTTGGATATTTAGTAACACGTCAGAACACAAGGATAAAAGTTTCCTATTATTTTAGGTTGGATAATATTGTATATGACCTACAGTCATGTTCCACCGTGGGGAACTGCGTAGAGTTACTTTAAAAATGGATGGTTGGGAACGAAATTAAGCCAAACGAGTAAAACGTTGTATCTGAAAAACCGTTTATTGGTAACAAAAAGGAGAAGGAAAAGGAGTTGCCCGAACGAAAGAGGGCTAGAAGAGACAGGCAAGAAATGAAAATGGAAAAGGAGTGGGGGAGATGAGAGAGAGCGGACAGAGAGAAAAAGAGGGCGTTACCAGCAGCAAGGCAGGGCAGTGCTGTCGGTGTCCAGGCGGCCCCCCCGGACACCCAGGTGAGCTCGCTGCCTGCCTGTGGCCGCCCGTGGCTCTGACCGAGCCTGCGCGGCTCCCGGCGGGGGGCGGCATGCGGGGCAAAGTGGTCAGGGGCACAGGAAGGCTGGACAGGTGTGAGGGCGAACCAGCGAGGGCAGGAGAGCCAGAAGGCAGGCTGGGGCCAGGGCAAAGGAGGGAGCGAGCCCCAGCGAGCAGCAGCGAGCCTTGCTGCAGTTGGGTTTTGGAGGCCCCTGGCCCCTCCCAAAGTCTGCCCGAGGACAGGGAACCATTGTCCCCGTCCAACTTTGCTGTGCCGTCCATTGGTGGAGGCCTCTTCGCGCCCTGCGCTCGGACGGGAGGAGCAGGACCCTGGACAGGGTCGCGGCGACCGCCTGGATCGGGGCGGCCGGGAAGGAAGCAGGCAGCCCAGGCAAGCATGCGGGGCAAAGTGGTCAGGGGCACAGGAAGGCTGGACAGGTGTGAGGGCGAGCCAGCGAGGGCAGGAGAGCCAGAAGGCAGGCTGGGGCCAGGCCAAAGGAGGGAGCGAGCAGGAGCAGAGAACAGTAGCAAATGCCCCCAGGGAGCAGCAATGCAGTTGGTTTTTATACAGCCATGCCCCCCAAAGTCCGACCGAGGACAGGGAACAATTGGCCCAATCCAGCCTTTCTTTGCCGTCCATTGGTAGAGACCTCTTCACGACCTGATGGGAGCAGC
>NW_008236769.1:1321443-1389139 GCF_000691975.1 Corvus brachyrhynchos
GGCGTACGCTCCCTCCCCCACGTGCCTCTGACAGCCCTGACAACCAGAGCTTAGGCAAACTAAAATGTCTGAATTCAAACTAAATTGGCTCCTTACACCTGCCATCTACTCCTCTAGAAACAGAAAATGAAAATTTATTTACCAATTTGTATCATGATCTCATTTTTTAGAATTTATTTGAATATTTCCGACATGATCCAATTTTAAATTTCCAGCTTTCTCCTTATAAGGTCTTGTGAAAAAGATATTCTGGTATGAAATGGCTCAGTTTAACAGCTAATGAAATAGCGTGTTACCTTTTTTTTTTTTTTTACCAGAACATTCCTTTTTGGCTCCTGATAGCTTTCATTAGCATTCATTGAGGATTAAGTGAAGATTTTGGGGAGGTCTGTCTTACAAAGAATAAAATTGCAGCTGATAATTCTGACTTTCTAAATGAAATATAAATTGGAATTAAAGAGATAAGATCACTGTTAGATTAGGGTTTGAGCAGGATTATACTTCCAATACCACTGGGTTTAAAACCAGAGTGGGTTACAGTAGAATCTGGGAGCATTTCACTAGCATATTGCTTAGAATATTTTAAAAACCCTTTACTTGCTTCAGGAACTTCAGTCAGCAAAGCTTGTAAAAACAAAACTCTAACTGTTACTGCTCTTTTGTAATTATCTCATCAGAAATACCTTTCCTACTTCAATTCATTCCCTTTTCCCACATTGTAGGATTGCAAGATGAATGTGTTAGAATAAAAGAAGAACATTGTGAAGAGATGAGGTATCCAAGAAGGGACACAGTAGCCACAATTCGTGTATGATCTGTGACTCTGTGTTCTGCACTGCTTTTTCTGTACAAAGCACACTTAGCACCAGTGCAGGTGGTGCTGGAAAGGGCCAAACCAGAATGCATGAAATTGCAAATATAATGACTATATAATATAAAAAATATAATATAATGCAATATATAATGGCAAATATAATGAGATAATGACTTCAGGCACACACACAAAAGTGTTAGAAAAAAATATCCAGTTAATTGCAGTCAGTCTACTGCAAATTTTCAAATGTTTGTTAAAGTGAAATCAAGAGCGTAGCACGTACCTTTTCTATATACAAGGATTACATCCCAGAGATCCGACTTATATGCTTTATTTATATACCCTGGATATTCGGGCACACCACAGTAGCCTGACTGAATCTGACTGTCAAAAAGTGAGTGTAGAGAATTCACAGCAGAGTTTGTCCTTGGACTTTTGTTTCTCCCTTCTTTTGAGAGTTGAGACTTCTTGGCAGATTCAAAACAGTTTTGTAATGTAAGCAAAGATTAAACAATGAAAATTAATTTAAACTTAGATACTTTCAGTCACGTTAACTCCCTGCACAATGTAATATTGTATAAACATGAGCAAATTGCCCAAATTGACTATGGCAATTGTTCCTCAACGTATGTTTTCTTAAGGATTATATAGACAAAAGCGTGGCAAGTAAGGCCAACAGTACTATCGTTTAACGGCCCATCTGTGCTGAAACTCTGGAAAGTATTATTTTCAGTGTTTCAGTATTTTAATAATGTTTTGAAATCACTATCAAATACTTCCAGGACAGCTTAGCACAATAATTAAAAGAAATTGAGTATTTTTTGTCATTATGGACTTGACCTGCCTCCCTCGGTTTCTCAGAAAATTATAACTGACAACGTTCTACATACAGCATTATACCTATCAAAGAAGTCCAAAATGTGAAGAGCATTTAGCTAATTTACAAATAAAGCTAAACATTCCAGAAATTAAGATCTAGAGGAGAACTTCAGCTGGGGTAAATTGTCTTTGCTCCTGAAGGTCTCCCTGTATCTCATCTTACTGGGTTCAATGATTAGTCCAAACTGCCAGCTGACAGAGTTCCATTTAACTGAAAAAACTGGTCTGGAGATTGTCACAGTAGAAGAACAAGAGTCAAACAATAAAATACTTGTGTACAACAAAACGCAGGCCATGAGCCTAATTTAAAATCTTACTTTCATTATATAAGCCCACAATTTGAAGGGGACAACCTGTCGTTTGTCTGTCTGAGTACCCTTCCATGCAAAATCACGACAATGGGAAACCAGCAAAATTCTGGACATCACATCATCTTTTGCTTTTCTTTTTGTTAGATCAAAATCCTACTTTGGTTATGTACTTTCAAGGAGTGTTGTTTCATTGTGGGCTTTGCTGGTAGGGGTTTATAGAGTGCAGTAGCTGTCTGTGTTATACCAGTAGTAATGGTAGATTGGTCTTCTAATGGAGAGACATTTTTCAATGCCTTCTAAAATTTTTGTTCTTTACCCTCACTTCATGGTTTGAATTGTTTCAAATGACTAAAATTCATACTTAGAATTCAGTTGTTGGGAAGTTTAGCCAGTTACCCTTTAAAATGAGTCTATGTGCTCTCTTCAGTTACAGAATAACAGAGAATCCATCAAAATAGAATAAAGTGGTATATTCCATTTTTTGTGCAGACTTGTGCAAATTTATGTCAAATCAGATGACTGGTCATAGGAAGCTTATGTTTCCTATAAAAAACGGAAACTTTTAAAGAATGACTGTTGATAATTAAATTTATTATTTTTATGTAAGTGTAATTTCCAGTATTTGTCTAATAGAGATGATGCCTCTCTTGCTTCCCATGTCTTGGGTTCCCTTAAAACAAGGATTAGATAACTCTTGGGAACTCAGATGTCAGTGAACAGATTTCAGTAATGTTACCTTACGGGACTTTATCATCAACAGAAACTGATAGCCCTATAAAAATGTTGGTGTTAGATGAGATGTCATGGAACACAAAGTAATTTCTCTCTGTACATAGTAAGACACACAAACTTTGGGATCTTAAATTAAAGCCCTGGCTTCAGACATGCTGGTACCAATTCATCCAATAATACATTAGCTGACCTTCTCTATTTCCTCCCTGCTAATTGCACAGCCAGTCTCTAAATTGCTTAGTTGGTCTTGCGAAATTAACATCTCTTTATCTAATTCTGTGGAAATATGGAAATCCATTTGATCTTAATGTCATGAGGACAGCATGGCTTCTTTTGAGAGCAGAGTATCAGGCAGCAGCAGTCTGAAAAGACTGCCTTGCTTTTCCCAACTTTTCCACTTTCCCACTGAGTGGCCTGTGCCAAATACTTCGCTTTGTTTTTTCCATCTTTAACTTGAAACTCATAGCAGCTGCAGTTAACATAACTAACTTCTTTAATAAATCTCTGTGAGACATACTAATGAAAATCTCTTGTGGTAAAATAGCTGTGACTTTGTTATGTGGCCAACTGGAATCCTAAAATAAAACACTATGGTTCTCAGATGTTACAGGTGGGGGTTTATTTAGCAGCCTGTTGAAGTTTTGAACTTCGTTAAGGAGTTGAGTACTGTTAAGAAGAGTTATACCATTGTGTTGCTGACATTATAACCTATTGGGGTTGTTTTTGGTGACAACCCCTGATCTTTTATCTTTGTTACAGCCGCTACTGTACCTCAGAAAAGTTTCAGACAACCAGTACCTTTGAACATGGGATGGATTTTGACTTTGACTGATGCTGGTCTAGTATGCAAAGATATGCTCAAAGGAGAACATTAATGGTACCAGCACTTGATGGTGTCAATATAATCCAAAAAAAGTGACCTCTTGGGCCATGTGTTGATGCAGGTTACTTGGCATGGGGTTCTAGCACATAATATACCTGCAGGATAAGGGTATGCAGAGCTATTTTCTTGCATCTCTAGCTTAAATCTTGAACTGTTTTTTTCCTAGCAAATTAATATTCACAGGGTGAAGGAAAAAAACAGGGTTGTACAACATCATGTATAGTCTGCAAAAGAAATGAGCATCTTTTAAAAATATCTATGTTCCTCTTTCATTGGGTGTGTATTCATTCCTTATAGCACTTATGTCTCCATTTGATAAGACACAAAAAGAAAAAGGATCACCCTCAGTTGTTCAGAGAGCATTAATGTAACTTCTCCCCTCGATTTTTAACAGTTAGAGCACCAGATGTGTTGGGCGAGGAGATGCATCTGAGCTCAGTGACAGGCTGAGAAGGGCTGACATGAGTAGCAACATGCTAAACCATTTGGGAGGAATGAGTAGATAGTGAATCATCCCAGACTTCAGTAATGTCACAGGGTGTCAGAAGGATTTTTATGAGATCTTATGTTACACTGGACAAACGATTTACACATATTTCTTTGAAGCAGTTTCCCTAAATTGTATACAAATTTGCATAGAAATCTCTGGAGCAGAAATCCCTTTCACGCTGGAAGCCCACAGAAACTTTACCGTGAGTATGAAATTGGACCTGAGAATTTACAGAGACAATATGCTTTATTCATCCTGTTCATCAGAGAGCCTTGAACACTGTACAGAACTCACAGCCATCACCTGGGAGGTCTCATTTCCTCTCTTCTGAGGAAGGTGGTAGGACAGGCTGCCTGGATGCCCTTGAAGGCGTAAGGACCAGCTGTATTGCATCTCACAGGGAGGTCAGGTAGATGGTACTGCAAACATGCAAGTTGAAACACTATGAGTTGGCACATCAAAAGAATGAAAAGTGGTCACGCCCAAACAATTTTAAAGGTACCTTGAGATGTGTTTCAATAATAACATGACCTAAATACATAGAATTTCATCATTGAAGACCTGTGGAGTCTTCCAGAGATTTATTAAGCAACTTGTCACATAATACATGACCTTTGCAGAAGCACTGCAGGGGCAGCAGGAGCAGCAAATTGTTTGCCTTTGATCCCATCCATGGTTGGTGAATGGTATTTCAGAAATTACTGATGGTACAACAAGGTGTGCTGAAGTAAATTTCATTATTATGTTATTGAGTTCAGATCAGTATGAAATAAATTGTTTAAATGCAGATACTGTGAGACACTGATAGGACTCAGGCTCAGATCACCTTGAAAAGTTTATGATAAATGTGTTCCTGAGAATTCTGTGTGTTCTCCAAAAGTGTGGCCTGGTCCTGATCTCCCTGTAGTTTGTGCCTGTGAGAGTAACTCCACTGAATCAGAGACCTAATGCCAGCATAAACCTGGCAAATGAGAACAGAAGTAGACCGTGACTTTCCATATATGTTTTTTCTAACTAGTTTATTTTATTTCATTTTTCAGGACAAAAAATATATGGGAGCAAACCTAAAACTGTTAGTAAGTTTGACACCAGATAAAGATATGTTTTTCCAAATTCATCATTTTACAAGTGGACTTTCTATTTAAATTAAGTAAAGATCTTTGTCAAATTAATGAAAAAACGGAGCACATTATTCTTCAGGAAAAAAGAATGAGGTAACTAAATTGACGTGGTTTAGTTTTGGATGAGAAAAGATACACATGGCAGGAAATTACAGAGCACAGCAACTGTTTTGGCTGCAAAGGCAGTGAGTTTGGTATATGACATTACAGGGGAGAATAAGATAAAGACTAGAATTAAAAGGAAAAAAAAAGGCAGATTCTTTTGTTATCATGGATTAGCAAGCCTCCTTCAAATATAGGGAAAAGTATTTTTGTACACTTTTGTCCAAACTACCTACACAGTCATATTAAGGTACCTAAGGTATTTCTTAATTAAAAAATAATTTTATTAATAAATCACTGTTGCTAATAAAGCTGCCAGCTCAAGGGAAGTTCTTGTCTAAAACTTTCAACATCCCTAATAATGCATGATTAAGTTCAAATGGGACAGACACCCAGGTTTTTGTTTCTCCTAAATTATAAAATTAAGTCTGCAATGAGCAAGCATTTCATTAAAACCTCCTTTTTTTCCTCTCCTGAAACTTGCAGGGAGACAATGAGGTGATACTGATCTGTATGGAGAGTGATCTGTCATGCAGTTAGCTAAATGTAGTGTAGAGAAATGATATTATAAAGGCAACTCAGAAGTGTCCAAACATGAGGACTATTGGCTGTACATTTGAGTAAATCTATGCAAAATAAAAGCCTGGAAAATAAAACTCTTTGATCTTGATATGTTTCATACAGAAATCCACTCCAAAAGGGGAGTCAAGAGTTCATAGCAAATTCTTCCTCATTTACTCTGGCAATTTAACCAGCAGATGCTGAATCGAGCTCAGCCCAGGACCAGATGGTATTCATCCAGAACTTCTAAAGGAAATAGTAAAATTATTAACCATGATGTGCAATCTATTGTTTAGAACTATGCTGTTGCCAGGGAAAAAAAATTGTGTAAATGTGATGCCAGTGTTTAAAAAGGACTCCAGGGGGACTAAACCCTCGGTAAGCCAGTCTGTAAGCCTGGCATTCAGAGAAGGAAAACTGGTGAGGACTCTAATAACAGATAAAAATCTTTGGTTGCATGGTCTGGACAAATTTGTAGAGGAATTTGCAAAAAGAAAATTTGCGCCTTACAAATTCAGAGTCCTGAGCATGCGCACACGGTGATCTTGTTTGTTTTAAACAGTAGCTCCACAGTTGTTGGGATTTGCATGGGATATCATTCCCTCATGCATTCTGCACTTGCTTTTGGTGGAAATTAGTACCTTCTGGAGTTAGTTACTTACCCCTCAACTCCTCAAGCCTGTGCTGCATGTGCTGCCTCCTACCACTGTGTTCTCAGCTCCTTTGCTGTCTGCAGAGAGCACAAAAGAGAGCTGTGTCCAGTGCAGGTTGGTTCAGTTTGCCTTTTTGCCAACTCCATGGAGCCTCTGGCCATGGCTGCTGGCCTCGTTGGCTTCATCCATCTTGCATGTGCTTAGCAGGCATTTCTTGACACTGAAGTGGGCCCATCCCTTGGGCTGGGGCTCAGTGAGGAGCTCCTGCTGTCCTGGGGAAGCTGGTCCTTCACCCTGTCCCGCATATGTTTGAAACCGATACGAGACCTGCACTGGCTTTACAGTGTTAGTCATACTGTCCTGCAGCCCTGGCCAGCCTCTCACACCCTGACAGCAAGGTGGTCAGTGGGACTGTGCAGTGGTGTGGACCACTGATGGCTAGCTGCATGCAGGACTCCCAGAGGTACAAAGGATAATTGAGAAATTAGAACTTCCAATGTAACTTTTCGATCTACATGCCTACCTACCTATTCCCGTTACTCATACTATAAAGCAAAGCTGGCAAGACTGGAAAAGAAACCCAGGCTTTCCAGTCTGTGTATATCAGCTTTGGGGGCCAGGACCTCTTATAAAGAACCTGTTACTGCTCTGCTTTTAAGTAAAAGGGATTTTAAATGTGAAATTAATTTTTCATTCAGTTATAGTAGAAATTAATTTCTAATATTAATTTGCATTTCTGGCTATAAACAAGCTATATACTGGGAAGTAAAAGCCCATGACTTTGTGAAAACTCCAGTGAGGATGATGTTTATGTATTAAAAAAGCGGGACTTTTAAACCATTGAGATCTTTGTGTTTTCCACTGGTGTGTAACTAATATGCCACAGTTTATCAGTTTTATCAAGTTTGTATTCAAGTCATATAAAAATTCTTGCACAGAGGAAATGTATAAGCTTCTGCTTGTATTAACTGACAATTCCAATTTACTTTCATAAGGTTTGATCCACTATGTGAAATCAGTGAAATTTTCTGTTAACTTGCTGGAGTTTGGATCAGGCATGTACAGCACTTTCCTATGAAACTAACACTCCACCAAATGAGATAAATGTAGCTGCTTTTATTTTTCTGAGTCTACCTTATCTTCAGTTTACTCTGAAAAATACGAAGACAAGAATCATTTCCATGTAAGGAATGCAAAATCTTCACTATGTTTTTCTCTTCTCTGCCCTTTTATTAAGTGACTCTTACCATTTTAAATGTTGTTAGTTGAGAGACAGATTTATCACTCTCATCACTCGCTGGGTCTCATTTACAGGCTGTGACATAACGGGCTGACTCTGAGAAATGTTGCAGAGACATGAATAGAAGCAATCTCACAAGGGGTTAATGCTGTAATCTTTTCCAAGCCTGTTTATAATCCCAACAGTAGTGCTGTAGCAGAGGAGGGTGGATCTCAAAAGTACCGGAGGGGATATGTGTGTGCGTGTGTGTGTGCACATACTTGTGAGTGTGTATGTGCACACATGCTTTGCTTTTCTGAATTGCTGTGCGTGCCCCTGGAAAAAATCTTGTGCAGCCAGAACAGGACTCTGTGTGCTGGGTACTCCTGTGGGAGAGTCAGAACAGCTTCCTTGCACAGCTGCCTCTCTTGTATTTCTTCTGCAGACTTCATTCAGAAACGTTCATTTGTTTACTGAAAGCATGGGCAGATAGTTACAAACCCACCTTCTTCTTCGTCAAAGCTAACCTGTGGGTACTGAAGAATGGAAATAGTTGATGCTAGTAGCTTCCTTGGGAATGGTACCAATATTACTGATTTCCTCTGCGATATCATCTTGGAAAATGACACTTTTTTCTGTGTGGATGATGCACCTTATCCTTCTAAAGGTATGTATGGAAAATTGATTTTTTTCAGGCAGTTTTAGTTCTAGGTGGATGTAGAGATACTATAGAAAGAAAGAGCTATGCAAAACATTTTCTCTGAGAGAGTGCAAAATCAACTGCTTGCTTTTAAGTTAGTATGAGAAACAGGCAGCAAAAAAATTAGTATGTGCTGGTTTTCCAAGTTCAAAATTCAACTAGGACAAAATTTGGATACAGTGGAAAACTAAAACAGTAGCACTTTGGGGCACAAAATGTAAACATCTCTGCTAAGGACTTGGAGAAACATGATTTTTACTCAATTCAATAACAATGGAGTGATCAGATCTGATACCATGTATGAAAGTGATTTAATAGGAAATTACAGCACTCTGAAGCCGAGAAAAAAATCCATGCATTAAAATATTTTCCGATTGCTTAATCTTCTCTTACTTTTGCATAAAATAGGATCTCCCATGGTGAATAAGTGGTGCACAGTAAGTAGCATGAGAAGCACATGCTTTAAGAAGTTGTATTTGACTCTCCAAATGTACATGGTATTGCTTGTATTGTAGTTTAATGCTATGCAATTTAGGTAGGTCAGAATATGTTTAAGAATTGCAGCACTTCCACTTATTTTGCATTGGTGTAAAGACATAACCTTCATAAAATTGAATACAGAAAGGCTTTTACATTTTGATTAAAGGTTGAAATATATAATATTAATCTGAGTTGAATACTATGTAACCGATCTTTTCTTGTGACAATTTTCAGATTTGCATCAGATAATTCGGATTCTGCTGTATTGTTTGATATTTCTGCTCAGCATTTTGGGGAACATTCTGGTGATTACGGTGCTGATAAGAAACAAGCGGATGAGAACAGTCACCAACACATTTCTGCTGTCACTGGCAGTCAGCGACCTGATGCTCTGCCTTTTCTGCATGCCCTTCACCCTCATTCCCAACCTGCTAAAAGATTTTATTTTTGGAAGTGCTGTTTGCAAAACTGCCACTTATTTCATGGGTAAGTCTGGGAAGTTTATACCTATTTTGAAGACTGACTAATAAGACAGGTGAGAAGGTTTTTAAAGACCTATAAAAAGCTGGTTGTTTCCATCCACCATTGAAGTTACCAATACTATGAAGAAACAGCTTTGTAGTGCAAATTGTCATGGTTCTGGTGTCCTTGGTCTGATCCAGCAAACACAGAGGCGCACGCTTAACTTTAATGACACAAAACACAAAAGTGTTTTGCTGGATGCGAAGATGTTGCACGATCAGACTTTAAGGAGGAACCCAGCACAGGCACTTGCTTACCCATCACTGACAAGATGGTTATCAGCGTTCAGATCGCCCACCAGAACTGATGGGCTTGTACACCCTCACTAAAGGCAGGTTTTGCCCACAGATTTTTGGCAGCAGTGATACATAAAAAAGAAATAGGCCAAAGTAGGTGTAATTTGCAGAGCTGGGAAGTTGGAGCAAGTATTCTCTGCAGACAGACCAGGTGTGATCAGAGCTCATCAGGAGACCATAAAACACAGATACAGGTTTTAGAGCCTGACTTTAAGAAGCATCACTTTTGTATGCCTTGCCATACTCTTTTTGGTTGTGGAGCCAGGAGCTAGGAGTTTCAAAATGCCCAGGTTGTGGATGTGTGTGTAAGTGATTTTTGTCTCACTTTGAATATTTCCTCTGCATTTGCTTGTTTCTTAACAACAAAAAAAAAACCAGCCAAACAAAACCAAACAAACCAAACAAAAAAAGAGAAAAAGAGAAAGAAAAAGAAAAAAAGAAAAGAGAAAAAGAGAAAGAAAAAGAGAAAAAGAGAAGAGAAAAAGGAAAAGAAGAAATGAAAACATTATGTAAAGTTTTTGCCTCTTTAGGAGACCCTTAGTTAGTTACAGAAAATTCAGGTCCCCTTTCAACCCATGCCCTTGAGAACTTTGATGTAATGTGAAAGTACACACCTAAAGTGTGCGAATGGGAAATCAACACCTTTTTGTAGATAAAACCAATAAAACTAAAGGCCATGTTTAAACAATTATAATGAATTGCTGGCAAAAATACCATAAAGCATTACTGAAGCATTGTCATCTTCCTCTTATTGCACACAGTGTAAATTACTTTATTAAAAAATCCAGTGAAATAGACCAAACGTAAAGTTCCTCATTATGAAGCTGTTTTATTTTAAGAGTCAGAATGTAGAGATTTCTCACTAAAGGTTCAGGTAACAGAGGCTTCATCTGACAGACACTGACAACCATTGCATCAACTATGCTCAATTTTTCATTTTAAGATGTAGAAAGACAGATTTTAAATTACAGATGATTTCTGTAAAGCAAACTGTAACAATATTGGCATTTGATAGTTTGACCCACATTCACAAAGACAAATAATCATTCACTGAAAGAAAAATTTGTGGCAAAGTTAAGAAGAAATATCTGTAATTTTACAGTGATGAACTGGGGCACCTCAATGACAGAAGCACAGACCACCGCATTGTATTTTATAAAATACAAACAGAAGAAATTAAGGATACTTGAAGGACAAAGATTCTGCATCATGACTTAATTTCTCCTTGTTTGTATCTCCATTAACATCTAATTAAAAAGTTGTAATAGATTTAATTCGCTTGAATGAGAAAATCAGATCACGAGTCAAGCAGTACACTCAAAAAAATTAAAACAGTAGAAAAGGAACTGTGAACATCTGTTTTAAGAGAGTAATTAACTGATTTCAAATGCTTTGTTTGAATTTCAGTGGAATTAGTGGAGTAAATAAACCACAGTAGCAAAGAGAATAGTTAGGAGTAAAATTGTCTTCTTTCCCTGTTACCAGAATTGTATGGTTTGACAAAGTGTGTATTTTTCTTGGACTTTTGGAGTAAGAGAAGCACAGAGCAGGAATATCAGTCTGGAGAAGTCTGGAGACCCAGACCCACTGCCCACACATTCTTCACTGGCTTAAACAGTATGGTGTTTATAAATATTTTTGCTTATAAATAGTTTGCTATTTTTTCAAATTTTTGTATGCATACAGAAGGCTAGCAAGACCATTTGAACATAACATAACCTTTAAAACAAGAGAATAACCTTTTCCTTAATTTTATATATGTAGGTGTGTCTGTAAGTGTCTCTACATTCAACTTGGTTGCCATATCTTTGGAGAGGTACAGTGCCATCTGCAAACCTCTGCAGTCCAGGGTCTGGCAGACAAAATCTCACGCCTTGAGAGTGATTGCTGCAACCTGGTGTGTCTCCTTTACTATCATGTCACCATATCCAATCTACAGCAAACTGGTACCTTTCACCAAGTATAACAACACCACAGCAAATATGTGCCGGCTCCTTTGGCCAAGCGATGTCATTCAACAGTCTTGGTAAGACATAAGTGGCTGTTAGCCAGTGCATAATTATCTGCTGGAAAATGGGATTTCGTGGTAGCAATAAGCCTATGGAAAATGAAGTGTTAACCTTCAGCAAATGTTTACACTCCATCATGCTTATTTAAGATGTAAAAAAACACCAACATGGTTTTGAGCCGCTTACATTTCGACATTTGCATGACTTTTCCCTGGTCATAGGAGAGGTTGCCCAACATAGCAATGATTCTCACACGATGGTCTGCTAAGCCCCGACTGTCACTGTACAGAAAGCATCTGTCACTTGTAGTAGGAGTACTTCTTTCACTCATTTACACATAAACTTCAACATTTTCAGATAAATCCTTGATTAATCTTTGAGAAACGCAGACACATAGAAACGCCCCTCTGTGTGCTGCCTTGCCTGTTAATTTGTTTGAAGGTTCTTTGCAGCAGAGAAGTAGAATATGAGGCTGCAAATGTCTTATTTGAGAACTGAATCCTTTTGGTCGCTTATGGAGAACAGGGGCAGAGAGAAGAAGGGAGAGACATGCTCCGAGTCCTACACATCCAGGCAGAGTAAACAGCAGCACTATCAAACAGCAGTAGTACTTAGACATGATGTCCTTGCACGTTGACTAAACACTGACGCACCGAGAAAGTTTAAGA
This sequence comes from Corvus brachyrhynchos, assembly GCF_000691975.1. NCBI lineage: Eukaryota > Metazoa > Chordata > Aves > Passeriformes > Corvidae > Corvus > Corvus brachyrhynchos. The sequence goes on from NW_008236769.1 coordinate 1,333,884, forward strand.
CTTTTTTTGATACTGAAGGTCAGCTGGAATGGGGAAAACGATTAAAGTCTGCACCGTTTTGGTATATCCACAAAGAGAGTAACTTTCTGTTAATGCTTTCAGTAGTCTCAGGTATTTGGCAGCATGAGGAGGAAGGGTACAGGACAAAATTCTCTTCTCTGTGGTCTTGTTACAGGTTCCCAGGTGTGTTACTGAGTTTGCACCAAAGTCACAGGGATCAGAAGAGACACAGGCTCATGGATGCATTTAAACATCATTATTTCCCCAGCTTGTACTCAATCAGAGAAGCTGATGAGGAGAGTAGCAGATGTGAAACCAAGTAAAAGCTGCTTCTTTTACCAAAGAGATTGCCGGTCCTGGGATCCCTCCTCAGGAGCACTGCATGGCTCCAGGGATGAAAACCCAGGTTGCGGCTGTTCTGTCTTTGCCCACATGTGCCATGGCCCTCAGGAAGTCAAATCTCTCTGAAACAGAATAATAGAATAATTTACATTGGAAAAGACCTCTAAGATCATTGAGTCCAACCATTAAAACATTTTTAATGTACCAAGGACCCCTTTGAGAATCAGCAGCTGCTCATTTAGCTTCTGCAGGGCAGTTTTTACATTGTCCAAAGCTACAGGGCATCTGATGCTTGTTTGGTTACAGCAGGAGTCCTACTCAGGGGCAGAGAGAGCTTCTGCCGCCTTTAACCCCTGTGGGAGTGGCCATCTCCTCTAGGCTGCATAGGTGGAATGAAAGATGGTTTGCATCCATGATAGTCTTGTTCCTGCCTGTACCCTTCTGGGGGAAGCAGGAGAAGAAGTAGGAAGCTTCAAATCTCCAGAGGTGTCAAAATGATACTTTGTATTGGCATGAAAAAAATTCAGAAAAGCTTGAAATCCTGTCTTCCCCAATTCTCAGTTGTATGAAAAGGAGTTTTTCTGGTTTTGTGCCATTCCCTATTCTCAGTGTGTCTTTTGATTCCTTAGGTACACTTTCTTGCTACTCACGCTCTTTCTTATTCCTGGGATTATAATGATGGTTGCTTATGGTCTAATTTCTTTGGAACTCTACAGAGGAATAAAATTTGATGCCAGCCAGAGAAAATCTTCACGAGGTAACAATGCATTTAGGTTTGGGATGCAGTTTTTAAAGTTACAGTTGAAGCTATGAACAGTTATTTTGAGGTTAGTAAAAGGAAATCTTTCTATTTGCAAAAATGATCATTATGGTCAGTTATGTCATGAACTTGCCAGCTGCATTTCTTGATTAAAGTTACTCTGCTGTTAGCAAATAAGCCTTTCCTCTGGCTTGGTTGCAAAGACTCAGGGCAGAATACACTAAATTTCTAATTTGTTTATTGTAGAAACACCAAGATTTTTTTTCTGGCCATGGATGAAGACCATTTTTGTGAATAAATGCCACAATTAAAATTGTCAGATTAGGATAGAAGCATATAACCTTGGAAACTGTCTTCTGTCCATACTGGACTAAGCAACGCTCTTGAACCTTTTGCATCATAGAGATAAGATGTGAAAATATTGGGAGACAGTGGATTCAGAGTAGCTGAATAACACGACTGACTCAGAAGCAGGCCAGTGCTTTCTTTGCAGCAGTTGCTCAGCTATGAATTATGTTGTTTGTTTAGGTTTAGACTGCATTCTCCATTTTTTATTTCCCTCACTGTTCAGAGATACTTTGCCAGCTATTTAAACAGCACTTTATATGTACAGAAAGAAGAATGAGTTTCTGCAGCACCAAATACGAGGATGGAGATGGATGTTACCTCAACAAAACCAAAAGAAAAAGGAAAATGCCATTGCAACAGCTCTCTGCTATGAGCCACAACAAAATAGAGAGGGTGAGAAGCAACAGCTCTTCTGCCAACTTAATGGCCAAGAAACTCGTCATCCGTATGCTGATGGTGATAGTGGTTTTGTTTTTCATTTGCTGGACTCCCATCTTCAGCGTCAATGCCTGGCGCGCCTTCGACACGGCTTCCGCAGACCGGCGTCTCTCGGGGGCTCCCATCTCCTTCATCCACTTGCTGTCCTACACCTCTGCCTGCGTGAACCCCATCATTTACTGCTTCATGAACAAGCGTTTCCGCATGGCCTTCCTAGCCACGTTCACCTGCTGTGCCAAGCAAAAGCCCCCCGCAATACAGGAGGAGGCTGCTGATGAAGAGGAGGGGAAAACGACAAGGGCTTCCCTCTCCAAATGTTCTTACACACACATGTCTGCATCTGCACCCCCCTGAGCTGCACCAGGGGAGGCAATGAGTGGTGAATTGTCTGGTCTTGGAAAGTGACTGTGGCATCAGCTGAACATGATTTAGTTCGGAGTTAATGAAACACTTCAGCTGACAGTAAACACAGTGAGAATTTTATGGGAAATAGATGCTATCACTGTCTGAGTGTTACATTACTTTCCCTTCAAAAGTACAAAGGAGGAAGAGTGCTCTGAAGATAAAGGACTTTATGGAAAGCCTTAGAAGTTGCTGTATTTGTCATAAATTCCACTGCAAAAATTGGTGTCCTTTACATCAACAGCTTTGCTCAGTTTTCAGATGCAGTTCTGAGTATCTCTTAAAATTTCTAAGATGGTAATAGATTATCCTCAAACATGAATATGTGTAATGCAGTCTTCACTAGCTATGCCTCATAAGCAAAAATCTTTCTGTTATATTTGTAGTATATTTTCACATTATTTTAGCTGAGCTAATACATGTTGAGATAATTTTGGTGTCACTCTCACGGCAATTCTGGGGTGGCAAGAATGGGCTTGTCCATGTGAAATGAATGCTTTTAAGTAAAACAATTTCTTTTTTTAAAATAAAATAAATATTGTTGTCTTTGTGGGTGGAATGCATTCTTCGCTAAGGCAATAGCATAAATTAACATAAATTAATGTATTTTTCACTTATTTAAACCCCACAGAACAAGGACAAAGGAATGGCTTTCTTCTGTGCAGCTGAAAGCATCCCCATATGCAAGTGGCGGGGTCTTAGATGAGCCACAAAGGCTCATGTGGAAAATTCCACACTGGGGAAGCACAGGGATAAATGCTTGGGATAAAGCAAAGAGGTGCTTTACAGAGGATGCAGGACTGCAGACGCAGGTTGGTGCCCATGGCACCATGGCACATTTCACAAATACGTTCACAGCCACTCCAGGCACGGCAATGCCAACAGGGAAATAAAGCCATCGGGTGCAGGATGGCAGAAAGGGCAGATACAACGAGCAAAGGCTGAAAGGCTTTGTCAGAAAACAGTTTTTCTAAACTTTGGAGCAGCTATTTTCTCCAACTACACATACTTGTAAACAGATTCAACACAGGTAAAAACAGCTTTGGATGATGTAATTACCAGTGCTTTGTTGAGCAAGGAATCCAGTCTCTTTCCGGTGCAGCACACAGGTGAGTGTGGGTGTTCAGGTCTTGTCCTTTGCTCTGTGGAATCCAGATAGAGAAGTTACATCACTTATTTTAGTTTGTGAAAATATCCTGTTGGAGATGTTTCTATCTTCTAGCTGAATCAATATCATTAAACACCCTTGTTATTAGACGAGATTAAATTTGAGCACAGCGTGGAATGTAGATGTGGATATTAAATATAAGCCCTCTCAAGGTTTTTAATCAGGAAAATCTGATCTCTTTACAGAATGATTTTAAATTAGAAATGTACTGTGAGTTCCAGCACCCAGATCCATGTTCTGCACTCAGTTATTGCCTGAAATGGTTTACCCTAACAGCTTAGCACACAACTTTGGCTATTACTTTTTTTTTCATCCAGCTTGTCCACAGACAGGAAATTAAAAAAAAAATTCTAAACACTATTTATGCACAATCCATAGAAACAATGTTTTGCCTGCCTTGTTAATAAAGTAGCACTGCTCCTGGAACGGTGCTGAGACTACTGACATCGATCTGACCTTTTGCAAATACGCAATGAATTAAATTATGGGACTTAATTCATAACAGTAAAATGAAAATTTTACTTCACTTAAGGACACAGGTTGAGATCCTCTACAAAACTGCCCTTCAATGTTGAAACTGAAGGAACAAACTTAGCTGCTTTGGAATTTATGTGGAACAGTGATAGCAGAAAACATATTTGTGAAGTATTTTATACCCTTTGAAAGCCTGGATCTATTATAGATAATAACTTAAAAACTGTTGTTTAAGTGAGAAAACCCCTCACATTTTACTAATATACTGGATGTGACTATTGCTGGCTATGTGCTGTATTGCAGGACAGCCCACGCCCCAGCTCTGTGTGCACTTTCAAAAGCAAATTCCTTTTTATAGATGGAGCTTCTCCAGTACCTGAAGAGTGACATACCAGGACATGCACAGTTCACCTGCTCTCACTGATTGAGTCTGAGGATAGTGGTTTCAGATGAAAGCCAAAAGCTATTTTCAACAATGCCTTAATCAGATCTCAGCCCCCCGTGGCCCTCCAGTACCTGCGGCTGAAAGGAGCAGAGTTTCTGATTGATTCCCCTCTCGTAACTGTCAGGGAGCACAATTTGGAGGTGATGAAATGAGGGAGGCAGGAGAAGATCCTGATGGAGTGGTGGCTGGGAGACAATCAGAGAAGGGTTGAAATGTGTCATTTCTCCAAGGCTCATCTGTGTGTGCGTCACTCTTCCCCTCCATTGCCCCCTCTGCACCTATTTTCTTGTTATACCAACACAATATTTCTTTTGATTAAACTCCCAAAGCCACAAACCTTACACCGAATTCCAGCAAGAAGAAGGAATTAAGCTTTTAAAATGTAATATTGCAATCCAGTAATTTTGTCTTCTGCCTTAGTCTCCTAGCACAGGAAATTTCAGCCTTTCTGCATCTTAATGCCATTTTTCCTGATCTGGGCATTGCAGAAGTCATTCCTGGCTTCAGATGTTGTCCTTTCATTGTTAAATAATCATAGCATCCTCCCAGTACCTTTAATTCAGATGCTGATGTCGCTGAAAAGGTATCTTCAGCAGTAAATATGGGTGGAATAAACATACCAAAGAGCCTATGAAATCTTCTCATTTTAGCAGTAGTTGACAGTGGTTGTGGGGAAAAATCCTATCCTACTACTACGAGCAGTCCCTAAAGCAAACTGTTTTCCAGATGTAGCAGACAAATGGCAAACCAATGAATTTCAGGTGCATAATGCCCATAAATCTCTGAAGTTTTTATCTTCTTTCCCTTTCTCCCAGCTCCCAGGGTTTTTTTTCCCCCGCCCTCTGTCTTATCTCTTTCAGCTGCATGACACCATCTGATTTTTGTCCTGCATGCTTCTCAGTCTCTAGGTTACTTTCCCACCACCACCAATTGCTAGATGATTTTTTCCTCTTTGACATGTTTATTTTCCTTCCCAGATTTACTTTCCCAGAAAGCACTCTCATCTTCATTTCCCCTGTCATCTCCAGCTGACAGACTCCTGGAGCAGGTTTCTTACTCGAAGCAGTGTATTCTGCCCACAACACAGCAGCTCTGCAATCACTGCCTTCAGTCCTGTGTCTGACTTCACACGTCGGCTCTCAAGCACCGGCTCTCGAACAAGCAGGATGTGCTAGTTCAGAAAACAAAAGTGTAGCGTTAAGTAGCACCCAGATCCTCCTTTGATACTTCTGTCACTATTACTTGCAGCCTCTATTATTAGGGCATGCTTTAAGACTGATGTCTTACAATACTGCTAAATACAGCACTTGGTGAGGGGTCAAAGTAAAGGTATTTCACTGTTGCCAAGGCAAAGGACCTTAATGCTCTCAATGGAAAGCTGCATGTGGATTTGGAACTCCAGCCACTAGAGGTTTACATCCTCTTATATAAGCCATGACCTCTTTTCCGATACCACCAAGCCCTTCTTGGCAAGGTGGGGAGCCTGTCCATGATCTCACCTGCTCCTGCATTTCCTCCTGCTCTTCCTGCCTCCGAGCCCAAGGATGGTGCAACCCCAGTACACCCACCATGGTTCATCACAATGCTTTTCTGGCGTGGAATAGATGACTTCAGGATCAGTCAATACTGATATAGATGTTGAGCTAAACTGAGGGTTTCTAGTGGCAAAAGATGCTTATTCTCAAAAGGAAAGTATAGAAAGATAAAACCTAATGGTTTTGATTTTGAGAAAGGTTTATGTGAGAGCAGGGGCTGTAGCCTTTTTACTACAGCATCAGAGTGGTAGAGAGTATAAAATGAAAGTTTAGACTTTTGGTTGGGTTTTATTTGTTTGTAAAATGTTTTGCTCTTCCACTTCAAATACAACATGGACCAACCAAATACCACTTCACTCAGGTGTGCATGTAGGTCAGCAGTTTGCTCACCCTCTGGCCACAGTCTTGCAGTCAATTTTTCTGTATGCATTATTAATTTCAGTTAAACAGCTTCAGCTTTTTATGCCCAATCCATCCAGCATGCACCCAGCTCTTTTCTCATGGGTTACATCCAGCATAATAATGCATGCCTTTAACGTGCCAGAATTTCTGTCTCAGTGTGTATAAAAAACTACTTCTAGCATTACCTTCTTTATTTTTTCCTTCTGCAATGCTTGTTAGGCTGCCTTGGGTATCTCCTAAAGAAAAAAATGCAAAGGAAATGTTCATGAATTGTAAAACTCCTGTTTTGCTTGCCTAATGGCAATTCATCCCTGCTAGGAGCTATTTGTCTGCATCTCCACAGATAACTATGGAGTGAAGAGTTTTCTTGGCTTCCACTCCCAGTTGTGTCCAAAAAGCTAAAATTCTGAGCTAGAGAGATGTCAGTTGTTCCACTGTATGGTGAGGCAAGAACAAAACATATTCATTAGCATCAGCTGGTAGTAAACATCAAGTAGGAATCATCCCCTATGGGGTAAACACCACTTAATTGATGTCCTGCTACTTTGACAGTTATTAAATATTAAACAAAATTTCCCGATAGAATGAAGAAATGCAACTTATATACAAAGTCTGATTTAAAACAGTAGACAAAAATCACTGCATATGTCCTTTGAAAGTCATACAAACACCAGAGTTACAAAACAGGCATGAAGAAAAGTCACACATACAGAGCCTAAATCCACAGGAAAGACATGGAGCTACTCATGCTCTTTGCTTGCTGTCAGAGACAAATTGTTTTATTATTATTGAATGGACATTGGCTCAGGGCCTTGTTCTGAGAATATTTAGCAACTGCTAAGAGGCCTCATTCCTGACCAAGTGAAGAATGACACACAGAGGTGAAACCACAGGGGCAATTAAACAGATGACAATGCCCAAGAGGGAACTACCCAACCAGCTGGGAACTCTGCATTGACTCCTACGAACCTGCTGTGGGCCTTCTAACACCTGAGATCTTCAGGATTTCATAGCTAAACTGAAGATAGGTGTGAAGCAACCAGAGCTGCTCCTTGCTCTGAAACTGGCTCAAATCTCAGCCCATATCCCTATGGGGACATCTGGCAGTGTTGCTGTGACTGGCTTGCTGTTATTGCAAAGGAATATAAGGATAATAATGTCATCCAAGACACTCTGTCTTTGGAGTTGCTTTCTCTGCAGGCATCCCAAAAGATGGTCCTGCCACATGCAAGTAGGAGAAAAACCACTACAGTTATGGCACTGAAATAAATTCATGGTGTCAGCAAGGGCACAGCTGTTGCTTCTTTGGAAAACCAACATCATGTCCATTCTAGCTTCCCAGGGTGCTACAACTGATTTAATGTACCTCTGACCACCCTGTGGTGACCAACAAAGGTTATCACAGGATTAGGAAGAGGCTGTGTGTTTAAGACAAAGAGCTTTTCATTTGCTGTCCAGATGTGGTCAGTGCTCATGTTACAAGTTGCAAAAAAAATCAGTGGTGACTAAAGCAAAAAAGACTAAAGCTATCAGACAGGTTCTCACAGTGCATTTTTAACAAGAAGAAAGTTCTGCTAATATCAAAGCCTTTACTTCACTGAGATTGCAGATCCAGGGGAAGCATCCAGAAAATATATCTCAGGGCCTTTGTGTTTATTAAATAGGAAACCTATTTTAATATTATCAGCTGACTGAGGCAAAACAATACAGTCCAGGAAAGCCTGTCAGACATAGTTCTATATTCCCTGGTATTTTTAAAGCATTTTTTCCCTTTCGTATTTATTTCCTTCTTTTTTTTTTTTTTTTTTTTTTTAAGCAGGAAAAATAAAAGCTTTGGAAATTCAAATAATGTTTATTGAAAGGCAGGGTTTTCCACAAAACCCAAATGTTTATTAACATCCAGCATGACTCCTCTACTGCACTGATTTGTCAAATATTTAATAAAACCTGGATAGACTTTCTTTGGTACACACTGAGGCCAAGACTAAGACGCCTCCAATGACAGAGGCAGTGTAGAGATGGAATGGGAGAGGAAGCAAGCTGCAGGTGCCCAGCTTTGTCTGATACTGCTTTTGTGAGATCTGTAAGAGATTAATAAGACTGGTAGAAGAGTGTTTAGGAAGATGGTGATTGAAGTCAAAGCTGAATCTGATGCACTTGCAGCTGAAACATGGCTCTGCAGGGCCCAAACACAGGGCTGGGGCAGGAATGGAAGGGAAGGAGAACGGGAAACATTTTGGCCTTGTAGAGGGGTGGGGGACAAAAAGTCATAGTGAGGATGAAAGGACACGATCTTGGTCTGTGGAGAGAGAAGATCATTGCAAACACTTTTTAATTTTGGATTGGCCTCTTTAAAGTAAAAGAAAAGGCAGATGTGCCCTGTATGGGAGGGAGGCACATCGTGGGGGAGGAGGCAGAGAAAGGCTTCTCTAGGCAGCAAGATGGAAGGAAAATCAAACTTCATTCTGGGTAGAGAAGCACTCATTTTAGTCAAGGTGGTAAGTGAAGAGTTGAAGAGATAACAACTACACTGGAATGAATTTCTTTTCTCCAGGCCTTGTGTAGGGTTTGCAGCTGAAGGGATTCTGTCAGCAGGACAGACCAGGCAGGCAGAGCTGAGGGTCTCAGCCACGTGCTCCAAGCACAGGAGCCAGATGGAGAAGAGCTCCTGGACCACGGAGAAGCTGCAGCACACAGACCTGCTGGCAGCAGCACAAGCTGGGCACCTCTCACCTGAGGAGTCCAAACTGCACTGCCAAGGTATCATTGTGCTCTAGTCCAGCTGACGGGCTGAGAGAACACAGCCTGTGTTCCTCTGTCCCAAAGCCCAGTGCCCAGCACCCTGTGCATCTGTGGGAGCTGCTGAGAGCTGCTCCTCCACTTCTTGTCCACCAGCCAACACAGAGCTCACCTCTGCTACCACTGCCATGGTGGGAGGCAGCCTCCAGGGACATGATGCTCCATCAGACAGAGCAGGAGTGACAAAGGCTTCATACACCATAAAAACTAGTTGCAGTCAGGTAAGTAGAAAAACAACTACCTAATGAAGCAAGGGATTATTTTAAAAAGCAACCGAAAAATCCCACAACCAAACCCCTCCCCAAACTGTGGTGCTTGCATTTAATTCAGTTACCAGTAACTGAAACAGGCTACTCTTCACTAGCATCCTGTAAATGAAGTTAAAAAGTACTCTCTGCTAGAAGGAAACAGGTATTGCCTCTCCTGCCCCACTTCCAGCTCACTTTTCTAAAGCTCTTTTTCACCACAGAACTCCTGTGTCCTCATTTTGAGGACTGACAGCAGCAGCCTGCTGTGCATCTCAGTGCTACCACCTGGCTTCGCTAGATAATAATTTTCAAACTTACGTGTCTGCTTAGGCTACAGTGCCTTGAGGGTTCAATTATTCTCCTAACTCTACCAGGAATAACATTTCTAAATTAATATAACCTTACCAAAATGCAATTTTATAACTGATTCATGTTGTGTCTCTGCTTCCTCCAAATGTAGTTTGAATAATGTTTTCTAATCTACTAACACATAAAACAAACCAAAGAACTTTGATATTATTTCCATGAGCCTGTGGGCTCAAATGTAGCCATCTGTGCAACTTCAGGCTCTACATGTGTGCCAAGAATTGTTATTTACTTACATTTGTCCTTGGTCCTCTCTGGAGGAACATTATTTGTGCAAGTGCTTTTGAGCACTTTGCTATGTTTGTGAGAGTCTCTCCACCTGTGTGATCGGTTATCGCAGGTAGCAGGCGGGAGGGCTTTGAAGGAGGGACACTTGGGAACACCTGCTTTTTAGTTACACCATCAGGTAAATTTACATCCACTTCCCCCCCCCCCATTTTTTAATACTGCAGAATTTCACATCTGGCTTGAGGTCCCTCTACTTGGTTTCATAGCTTTAACATGAATCTTCCTCTTTCACCTCCTATGACTGATCTCTAATTCCAGCAATTCCCCTTTTCCTTGGGGAGTATCTCACACACAGGTCACCAACAATATTACTGTTTTTTAGTATCCAGGAAACTAAAGCAATTTTTGATTGCTTCTCCTGATGCATTGTGTTCAACTTCATCAAATTTAAAAGGTTAATTTTGTTAATATTTCAGGATTTCCATGCCTGCTCTGACTAATTACCGTTCACAATTGCTGGACCAGCTTGCACATTTTGGTTTCTTGCATTTGGGCCCTTCAGCTCTTTCTGGGGAGTGAAGTGAGATATGACAACTAATTCCTGGTTAGAAGCAGCCCACAGGGGACGCTGAAAATAAGGGGAGACACAGATATATTTTCTGGATTTCACTCTCTACAACACATTCTAAGGAAGGAGTGACAGCACATACATGTGTATCATTAAGGAGGGTGAAGGTTTGGGCAGCAAGGCAAGAGGAGATCAAAATTTTTAGCACCTGGTGAAGTAGGAGGCCACTGATTACATAGATTGCATCTGTGTTGGAGAGGAAATTGGTCTAAAATGCAGACATGTAAAGTCTTTTGGCGAGGGTGAGTGGATGAGGTAGTTTATACCGGCAGCAGAAATGTTCAGAAAGGAATAGCTCGATCCTGCAAGAAATGTGTAAATAAAGGCGCACGGTACCTGAGGTGCTGCTGATGGCATGGAAACCTTGTATACATTTATTAGGTCGTTCTACTCCAAGTCCAGGTCAGTCCCATCTAACGCCGTTTGTTCCCAAACAGCAGCTCTGCAAATGATCTTGGGCTTACATCTGCAGGTTCTGTTGCAAGCGTAAACTACTACATCCATAAAGGGCAACTCCCTTTTTCTCTGAGTATCCAGGAAGAAACTGTGTATTTTTTTTCAAGTGTTTGTCCACACTAGTAACAAATACATCTACCCAGAATCCTACTCTGGGTGTGTCCATCAGGACTTAATTCTGACCACAAACATCCATCTATGGTGAGGGTGGGGCTTGGAAGGCCACAGAAGCTGAGAGTCCATTGGACCAGTCAAAGTTCAGGCCTCATTTATCATTATTTTTCATGTCATTTCAAGCAGGCAGGATAGGTTTAGTGCAGTAGTAAGGCAGTGGAGGGTTTGTATAATTTACAGGGGAACAGTTCTTTCACTTTTCTAATGAACTTTTAGCTCTGCCTCTAAGCTGAGATTCCTGCACCTCTCCCTTCAACAGCTCAGCTGATTACCAGACTGACTTACTTAGGTGTCTTAGCAAGTAGAAACCAGCACACAACTGGCATATTCCTCATCCCACAATTGCCAGAGCAGAGGTTTTCTGGGCAGCAGCTACAGCTTGAAGCCCAGTAGTCCCCAGTTTCCCTTATACACAAATCCACTCTTATCCCTTGCATTTTTGCTGAAGGTCTGCCACATCCAGATCCTTACTGAGGATCTGAAAGTGCTGAAGGCAACAGTTCTTCAGCATCCTCAGTTAACATGACTTTTCATTTGTGCACATCAAATAATTCTTATTTCTCCATCTCAGGAATGTAATTCACTCCTTGAAGAATTTACAGTTTAACTCCAGCTGGGAAATTAGGTGAAGTGAGAGTTCTTCAGGAGCTTTCTCATTAAACTACCCAAGAGAAAATTTTTTGATGGAGATAAGCCAGTCAGATTTAATCTTTTTTTGGCAGGAAGAAAGATCCTATCACCCAAGAGAGAAATTCTGATTTAAGGTGAGAGAGAATCAGGTTTTAGTTCTTTCTGCCTCAGGAAAGGGATTTAAAGCTCAGTTTGCTCCATTCCAGGCAAGATGGACTCACTAAATGGTTAGATGGAAGACAGACTTTAGAGCCTCTCTGGTCTGGTGTTTTATCAATGCCTATAAACTATTCTTTATTGCAAAAACAAGGAAAACATAAATCTTTAGAGAAGTATTATTTTAATGAGATGCACCCCAACTTTGCATTTAAAGTAAGTATCTTGACCAAACTTTTTTCTTTCCCCTTTCCCCCCCTTTTTAAAAAAAATTTTTAGACTTGCTCCCTCTGACAAAACACATCAAATTGGTTAAGATTAGGTAAATTCAAGATGATTTCAACTTGGATGGGGCACATGCCTGAGTTGTTTTAGTAGATATCTTGTATATGATTTGATATTTAAATCTGAGTCCTTGACCATTTACCAATGACAATGAATTGCTAGAGAATAATAATTTTTAACTCAGTTCTGGTAGAGTCCAGCAGTACATTGAATTGCAATTATCATTCATCTGTTATTTAACTTTACCCATTTTACATCACTAGGTTTTGGAACAAAATGATTCTTAAGTTCTGGCCAGCAAGGCAACATCTGGTACTCAGTAGAGAGGTTTCACGTGTGTTTTTTTAACAAACGGCCTGTCCTCTTGTCCTGTATGACTCACTCTCTCCCTCTATATATGTCTATAGAATTGGAAAGTTTTCATAGTCACATATACTGAATAAATTGAAAAACAAGGTAACTATCAACATTGTTAGTATTCACTCTAATATGACCAGCTGCAAGAATTTACTTGTTGAAACCAGTAAATGCAAGAAGGTGAGAGAAAGCAGTTAGATTGTAATATGATGTGCAACTGATTAATTAAGGTTTTTCAGATTCCAGCAGATGAATAGCAAAACTACTGTATTTCATACCAGTATCTCTCAAGGTGGCTGAAGAAACAGGCTGCAAACAGAGATCTACGTATCATTTTTAAAAGCTATGACTGCATGACATAGTTCAATTTTCTCCCTGATGTGAAGACAGCCCCATGTAGGTAGTAAGCCTAGCTTATTGTTTCACCATCCTAAAATCCAGTGAGGAGATGGAATTCTTTGTTTTCTAATTTAACACATTTATCATGGTAGCAAGTATCTATTTTCTGCAAGTTTACCTGTAAGGTGGCAGTAAAAAGTTGTGCAAAAGTAGAATTTTATAAAAATTTATTATTTCAAGCTCTGGATTTGTAAGATGTCCAGGATATAAAGACACCCAGATCGTAAGTTTTAGGATGAAATGCACTTGGCTCATGACAGCTAAAGAGCCAAGATATCTGAAGGCAGAAATATAGAACAACAATAAAAACCAGATTATGGGGTTTTTTTGTTTGAATAAATAGCACAAAATTGTTATTAACCTGAAAAATGAACCACTTGGTCAAATGTGGAGCTGTATTTTAAAGTCTAAACACTCACCAATTGCATTTATCCTCCCAAAATACGGCATTTTCCTTATCAACATTATTTCTAAATTAAATGAATAATAAACCACTTTTTCAGACCATAATTTGATTTGCATGTCTATTAAATCTCCAAGGTAAAACTGTTTACCAAAAAATTGATTTGGAAGTCCAAAGCTTTCTGAATGTGTGAAACTGGGAAGATGACAAAACATCAGTCTTACACCTGAGGTCACCACATCAAGCACAGTCCAAAACCCAGACAGCTCCTTAAGCCCTGGAATGCTGTAAGGAGCAGCATGGAGCAGCAGCAGGACTGTCAAGGCAGATACACAAGCCCAAAGAAAGATTAATCCACATCAGGTCCCTCAAAAATAGTTTAATTTTCTTGCATCTCTCTTCTGAAATTTGTAGTAACTGGTGAGTAATCTCCGCAGCACAGCCACAAGACATTTTCACGTGGAACAAAAATGAACCAAACTCCTCCCTTATTGAGAATGTTGTGTTAGTTGTCTACTTGGCCTATATAAGATTTAACACCTTTTCTTTGTATGGTTTCACAAGGCATCCTGCTTTGCGTTCCTGCAGACTGCCAGCCTGTGCCACCTTAGCAAGTACACCTCCCCACAATGCTGGAAATTACCAGGCTGCAGCTCCTATAAAAGCTGAGCAGGGTATAGGAACAATGGGACCACTCACCTTCTCTCCTCAAAGCAGCAGGTGCTGTGTTAGAAACTGCACTGACATCAAGATGCAACTCTGCAGTTACTCTGTCTGTATACTGAAGTGCTTGTTTTCTGAATCTGGCAAACAAGGAATTGCACAGAACTGCTACCGTGTGAGAAATTTAGAATTCTTTCTTTCAAAGGGAAAGCATAGAAAAACTTTGCCTTAGGACTAAGATATGAATACACTAAAAATCAGATATGCCACTCCCTAACCTAATTTCTTTCATGTAGAAATCTAATAATGTTCCTAGGTCTCTCACATTTTGGGAGAATTTCCAATTGTGTTTTTTAAGGCAGTAAATGCAATCACTATGAATCCTCTACTGCCTTTCCCAATTTCCACAGAGAAAAAATACTGGCAGTGAAAGAACTGAAATGGAATTTGAAGCAGACCTAACAGAGAACAAACAGCAACAAAGTAAAATAGGCCTAACAAGATACAAACCAACCATTTGTGCCTGCGTTTTTTTTTATGTGTGTATATCTATATGGTGCTGCACAAGACATGCTTATGAAGGGAAAGAAGCATTTATAGTTAGCCCTGAACTAAAATCTGCAACTACACTGCACATACAGAAGTATCATGCAGAAACTTGGACAGAGACCAATGAAGTTAGAAGGCACTGCTGTCCCATTTTACATGTGTAATGACACCACCAACGTGGATCTCAGGATCACATCCCATTTCACAGCAGATACCCTGGCTGGATTTTAAACTGATCATGTACAATTTTATTAGAATTATCAAAATCAAGAAGAAACACTACAACAAAGTCTCTAAAAAAAAATAAACAAAAAAAAGCCCCCTGGGATCAAACCAGAATTACACTCACTTAAGAGATTTTAAGAACTAATTTTATGTTTGTCACCAGTTGGCTAGTAAAACAATTTTAAGATAGAAAACATAGTATCTCTAGGTCTGTGCTTCTATCTTTTATACAATTGTTGAAGTTATTCTCCAAACAGATCTATGAAGCTCTTGGAAGGATTCTGATAATATGATCTGTAAGGCTGCAGATTCTGTATCAAAATCCTTCCTTCTCTGAAGGACGACCAGTAGATGGCAATTTATTTAAATGTTGTAATGTACAGGTATAGCAATGAACAGATGAATGCAGTTGCTATCAGTTACTTGTAAATGTCAAAGGCTTCAAAGTCAAGTCACTCAGGAGAAGCCAAAGTAGAAAGAGGAGATGGAGGTAGGGCACAGAAGTAGCTCGAATAGCACAAGGTCCCATCTTGCCTGTGAATGCACCCATGTGGATTCACAGAGGTGGAAACAGACAACTTTTCCCAGTGAAGAAATCAGCAAATAAAACAAAAGACAAGACTGATGGTTTCAATGAACATAGATGAGGGGGCAACATGGCAGAAAATATAATTAGAAGATAAATAAGAAGGAAAGGGTTTCTAAATTCAGACAAGGAATTGAAAACTTCACATGGTTCTAAACTGTGCCACCCTAAACTAATGTGGATCATTAAGGCCAGGTCTACAGAACCTTCCACTCCAGGTACCTACAAGCAGCTTAAGAAACAATAAACTAACATTTCTTACTCCCCACCCCACAGTCCAGCAGTAGAAACAGCACCAAGAGATGGCAGCATGTAGTCTTGAAAGTTACTTAACACCAACTCCTCTCCTAAATTATGCAGCAAAATTTATACATTCTGAGAAAAACTGAAATGTAATTAAGGATCTGGAAAAGTACACATGAAAAATAAGGGAACTGAGTCTAGAATACAAAGGCAATAGCACACAGAAAAGACAATATCCAACTTTTAACCATCCCTTTCCATACTTGAAGGAGATACAGAACCTGAAAGATGTCAAATTCAAAAGATTTTATCAGAACTTTCTCAGATAACTTACAAGTTTGCTTCTACAAAGAATCAAGATTTCCTCAACTTCTCTCTCTTCAGCATACATCATTAAAGTTGAATATCAATACAAAAGTATTTTTAAGTAATATGGACTCTAACTCCTCATGCTTTTGGCCTAACGCTAAGCTTGTGCTACTGGATTATCAGAAATAAATATCCTTTACAGAGACACTAACTAAGCACACAGTTTTTTCTACCCTGCTCAGCAGCATGCAACTCCAATCTAAACAGGGCACTATGAAAGGCCAACCACTTGACCCAGCTTGGTAGTTCCGAATGTTCTGAAGTGGTACATATTACATGTAAACACTAAGGGAATCCTTTCCTCTAGCCCAGTTACTTCACATCATTCTCCTTTTAATCTTCTTCTCTGGATCCTACTAGGATTTATTACTGGTACTACTTATATAGCTAATTGCCAAGGCTTATTAGATAAAGAGATTTTTTTTCTATCTAGTTCTTCTTCTAAGACCAGCACCATCCCATGCAGTTTCTTCCAATGATACCAACATTAAAGTTCAGCAAGTGACCATTTTCTCTGCAAAAACCTCAGATCTAATTTCCACTCTGTTCCAGAAGAATCAATTTATCATTTCAGAAAATGACTGAAGGGTCTTGGAAATAATTTTGAGACGTAATGTCCATATTGTCCCTGTTTCAAAAAACAGAAGTTCTGCAACTGTTGAGTTTCTGACTATTTTATGTGTCTTAGTGGCAAACACCTTTGCAGATGTTTCAATAAAAAAAGTCTGTAATCCTTCCTTAAAGCCAGGGATTTTTTTGTTGTTTTTGTTGTCATTCTTGCCTCCCTTACTTAACAACCACTTTTAGCCCTTTCACAGTCTTTCTTACAAGTAACCTTGTAGTTCTTCTATCAGTTTACTACCAAACTAGTTAGTACTGGTAGGCTTCTGCTATTCTATATTCTTTTTCTGCCATGTCCACTTCCCATATCAAAAACTTTCTTCAAGTGACTGTGTCACTTGTGCTTGCAAACTGAGACTGCATAATTTCTAGCTGTTCCTTACAGACCTACTATTCTGTCAAAACAAGAAATAAGCTAATTTACTGAATTTCTGGCTTTAATTATCAACCAACTGAATGAAATGTCAGAGAGTCTGCAACTAAGAACAGGATTAAAAGGAGTCAGGTGCACTAGTTGCAATAATGAAGTTGCTAAAGTTAAACAATTAAACACAGTTCATTTCTTCTTATTTAATAAATTATATAAAAAAGTGAAACTTTTTTTTTTTTACACATTATTAAAAAACAGTTTCTTATCTAACTTCAGCAATAATACAAGCAATAATGAAACCAATTTAGATTTTTGGGTGGACATTCCATATCCCATTTAAGTGGAGTCCAGTGTGCACAGCCTCACAAGTACTGATGACTTTTCACTCCCAGGGTTGGTCTTCTTCTGTGCTGTTCTGGTTCCATAGACGACCTCACTGTTCATTTGGGGGAAAAAAACAAACAAAACAAACAAAAAACAAACCCATATTCCTTGGTTAACATTGAAAAAAACCAACAAAATGTGGCAAGTTTCAACACCTGTTCAAACCATAAGTACTTTTGTATCATCATACAGATGTTCAATTATGTTTGTCACAGCAACATGGCATTTTATCTTTAGCCTTGTAGAAAAAAATGAAATCCGATAGTTTATGCACATACACGCACAGAGTACACTTGACAAGAACGCTTTTATGTGGTTTACATTTCACTTTTATTTAATCCTCAAAACTGCCCATATTGCAGGGGTTTTCTTGATGAAATATGGAACTGAGCAATTCATTCTACAAAATTATGGTAAAAACTTGCTCGTTTTTCTACCTTTATTGCTAAGAAACTTTACAGGTGCACAGTTTGTAAAAATAACCCTTTTAAGACTGAATGTATACACATGCTACAGGATTTTAAAAACTGACGTTAGCATAGCACCTCCAGATGGGGCAAATGCAGTGCTGAACATAGACAGAATGTTTACGAAGTTAGAACTGCTCATTTATTTTACAGCTTCTAAAGGGAAGAAATTGTTCAGTCCTAAAAGGGTTAAGTAGAAACCCTAATATACTTCTTTTTCTAACAAAGCTGCCACTCAATCCCACAGTACAGTGCTTGAAAACAAAGTCAAAAGTCTGGCACAGGAAAGTATACACATTTGTTCAGTACTCATAAACACAGCTGCTTTTGAAAGAAAGTAAATAATATGGTTAATAATTGAAGAACATCTTAGTTTCAAGATGGACATCCCTATGGAGTCATTTAATCCACAAGTGGGTAGCTTACTTCCAATAGATAATTTGTTTCACTTGGTATTAATATTTTCTGTATGGGGAATTCATCAATTTATGTCTTGAGTTAATGTCTTTTCAGGTAACCATTCTGATTTTATAAGTCTGTGCAATGAAAACAAGTACAGAATACCATTATTAACACAGTTGTGGGATGCCCTCAGGGCAAATAATTAGGAAAAACATCAGCAGCAGGTTATTAAAGACTATGCTAGTGTTGAATTCTGAAACACAGTTCCAAACGACAGAAAACAAGAAAAGGCATAGCTAAATTAGAGCACTCACTTTGCTTTTTCTTCCTATAGTTGGAACTATAACAACATTCTGAACACAGACTCAATTTCTATGTATACAGAATTAACAGCAGACTTAACAGCTAGACTTGAACAGTTATAAGAGTTTCATACTGAAACATTCTATAAGTAGTTTTATCAAAATCTCGAGATATTGTTAATATCATGAAAATTGATTAACAGCTCACAAGGCCAATATATGTAACAATATCACCCCACAGAAAAAAAGTTCAGGAAGATAATACGTCTGAACAACTGCATGTATTAACAACAGTAAGGACCTGGAAGACCATTTCTGTACTACAGAATAACTACTGGCAACAAGAGAGCCACAAGCCAAATGAAAAAATGTGGTTTAAAATGGTCTTGTAAGCAGAATAGGCTCTTTTTTCACCCACTTGGCTGTAGTGTGTAGAACAGCAGATATTAGGCTAAATCTTTACAAGTCAAGGGATATTATATCTATTGGGCAAAATTACTGCACGTAAAGAAACTGAATATAAAAAGTATTGCATTTATACGTAAAAAATTTAAAATAATGAGTATAAAAGCACATGTCAAGTTCTGAAAAGCTATTTTAAATAGTCTTTGAAGGTTAAAAGGCTTGCTATGGTTTGCCTGCTGTGTGTCTATCATGGTTTCTTGAATACCCTCTAGATCTGATATATGTATCTTGTTTATTTTAATTCTCAGTCTAATTAGTGATGAAAATCTGTGGCTCTTGAACTAAGCTGTACTGTAAGATATTTATGTGCTTCTAACAAAAACATTGTGAAACGATTCCTGCCACAACACAATAAACCAAAATTTTACAGCACATACAAAGGTAAACAGATTTGCAAGTAAATGCCAGTAAACAGTTTAAAACAGAGATAAGGCCACAATGAATCCTGCCCTTGGTCACTGAAATGGAGATGAGGTGAGGCAGCATTCACTAGTGCTAGGAACCAGCATCGCGACTACATCACGGGAACACGTTTCATAATACAGAATAAGGAGTATGAAGGCCTGTGGTAGAATACAAGCACATTTTAAGAGGAGAGTGGCACTGATTTTACTATCTGCTAAATACGCTTTATAACCAATTTCTTCCTTTAAACACATTGTTTTCACACATACAATGGAGCACTAAAGCAAACAAATAGAATGGAGCGTCAGAGTACACAGATACGGTGCAGAGATGATGCCTTAAAATGGTGGTGGATGTTGAAACTGGAATAAGTGGTCAGAAATAAAAACCCTATGAAAATGGTCAACAGGTAAGCTTGTAAGCAACGCACTGTAGGAAACCACAGGTTCACATTTACACAGCAGTTGTGACTTTTGCTTCAGGGTATAGAAAAGGCTGAACACACCAAGAAATTTGTATTTTGGCTTTTAAAGAGGAAGATCACACTGTCAGAACTTGTCCTACAAGTCTATGCCTAGCTCTGGGACTACAAATGAACTACTGGGGTATACTTTCAAATACAAATGAAGCAGGCAGGTCTACAAGGAGGGACAAAATATGGTAAAGTCAAAATGAAATACAAATGCAACAACCAACAAAGTCAAAGTGCAAATGAGCCTTGAATTTATGCTGGAGAGAAGACTTGAATGTTGCACAAGCTGTTGGCAGGGAAAAGGAAACCCACAGGAAACAAGGATGGGAAGAGCTGACATCTTCATAGTGCTTTTATGATTTTCTATTTGCCCATTTCTAAGTAATAAAATTTACTTCTAGTTATTACTGTATGATCACTTCACAATGAAAGCACGTTCTCAATACAAGTGTTACACAAAAGCCTGGCCTAATTGACTGAACAGTATGAAGAAAAACATGCTCGTTGTGATTCTTAAGTGATGAAGGGCATCACCTACCAATCCCATTTGTAGCACATACTTCTCATGGTACTTCAGTTACATGCCAACAAGACAGAAGACATGCTGCCAAATGAAGTTATTGGGAACATTCCACTTTTGAAATAAAACATTTAACTTACACTTAATACAAATTATGTACAAGATTAGAAAAACCTGAACAGATCCTGAAACATTTTCAGATGTAATATGACTGAGCAAGGAAGAGGGGGAGTAACCCAGTAACAACCCTTCAAAAACACCAACATATGCCTGTGACATGAACAATCATTAATATGACTGCTTGAGATGCCACTTTTAGGAAAAAAAACCTCATGTAATGTTAGAACCTCATGAATTATCACTATAAATACATATTTAAAAAAGAAAAACAGAAATAACTATTAACAATGACTGAAAACAGAGCACTAAAGTTAACATACATTGCATGTATTGCAGGCAAGGCAGAGGCATTTTTTAAAGCTTTTGCACAGACTTCATATAATCTTAAAAAAAATATGCTGGCCTTTACAAGGTTCTACTTGCTGAAATAAAAACAATTTCAGTTCATAAAAAGTCACAAGACTTCAGTTTAAAAAAAGGAACAGTTCCAGCCACAGACCAAAAATATATATTTTTTTTTAAAACTGGAAGAGTATGGTAATTAGATTATACAAGCATGGTCAGGCTTGGAACCTGAATATACTTCAGAGCAAAAGCTCAGAGGAAAAAAAAAATATAAACTATTTGGTAACAAAAGTGTACTATATGTTGTGATACAAAAAAGGTATGGTGAAAATGTACCTTTTATACTAAAGCTTATACAAGTTCCTTGGTCCATAAAAACTATGTTGTGTTCATGTTTTCTAGTTTGCTCAACATGTATCCCAGCCACATTTTTGTTTCTTGCCCACTAAAAAAAACACAGCTGAAAAATAGATTTTCAATAAAGTTCTTATGTTTCGGATGTTGGTTTTTTTTTTATTGTGGCTTCTGTTTTTAAGATCAGCACTTGCAGGTAACAAGGTTCAAATCATATCACCTAAAATGCGAAAGTGTTTTCCCATGAAACCACAAAAATTGTTCAGTTCTCTTGAATGTAGCACGAAAAGTCAATTAAAGTCCAGACAAACAACAGTAGTTAGGAAACTACAGTTGCTGTAGATGATGTGACATTGGTGGGGTTTGTGCTGACGCTTGTGTAACTTCCCTCACTGTTTGTGTTTGTTTCACTGGAAGCCATGAGGCTTGAGTTGGCTCTGAGAATTGCTCCAGCAGCACTGCAGTGTGGCCGTGGCCCTGGTTCCGGTGTGTATGTAAAGGTAAGGCTGGTGGAGTAAATTATGCCATCGTTACGGACCAAAGTTACTGGAACCTGGACTGGCTGTCGGACCCACCTCCAACCCTCTCGAAATGCAGAAATGTCTGGAACAACACAAAGCATGCTCTCTGCACATCTGAAAAACAGGAGAGTCAACTGAGCACAATGTACTTAAGTTGAAAGAATACAATAGAACAGAACAGTTCAGTTGGAAGGGACCTACAATATTCAACTAGTGCACACACTGACCACTTCAGGGCTGACCAAAAGTTACAATCATATTATTAAGGCCAAATGCCCTTTATTTGCTTAAACACAGAGAGGCTAGGGGTATCAACCACCTTTCTAGGAAGCCCATTCTAGCATCTGACCACCTTCTCAGTAAAGAAATGTTGCCTTATGTCCAGTATAAATCTTCTGTGGTGCAGCTCTGAACCATTCCCATGTGTCCTGGCACATGACAGCATGAAGCAGAGCTCAGCACCTCCCTCTCTACTTCCCCTCCTCAGGAAGCTGCAGAGAGCAATGAGATCACCTCTCAACCTTCTTTTTTCTAAACTAGACAAGCCCAAAGTATTCAGCTGCAACTCCTAGGGCCTTCCAGCCCTTCACCAGCTTTGCTGCCCTTCTCTGGACACATGCCAGTACCTGAACATCCTTCATAAACTGAGGGGCTCAGAACTGCATGCAGTGCTCGTGGTGAGGCTGCACCAGTGCTGAATGCAGTGCGATAGTCACCTCTTTTCACCAGCTAGATGCAACCTGGCCTCCCTGCTGCCAGGGCACATTGCTAACTCATCCTGAGCCTCTGGCAACCAGTACTCCCAGACCCCTTTCTGCAGCACTGACAAGTGTACACCTGAGTGTGTACACAAGCACACACTCTTCAAAGCACCCAGTAGAACACAGACACCATAAAAGTAATAAAAAATATTGTACCTGTACATGGTTTCAGCTTCCACATCCCCAAACCAGACACGTAAATTTGGAGTGAAGTTCTGTCCTGTAAGTTCCAACATCGCTACATCCCCACCACCATTCAACTGGAAAGGGAGCAAACAGAAAAAGAAGAAAAAAATCCCCCCCAAATATATATATTAATGAAAATAAACACTCTCCCCTCAGGAAAAAATAAACAAACAAAAAACCCCAACAAACAAAAAACCCCACCAACCAAAAAAAGTCACAAACAAAACCTTCACATACAGGTAAGAACTTTAAACAACACTGTTTCTATCAGCTGGACAAAACCAAAACACATACACAATCTACACAACTGAAATATAAAGAAGTAACACGTCCAAAAGATACTGCCAATTAATTTGATACTATGAAAGAATTTCGAAGTTTTGATAATGGCCACTTAGAATAGATGTCAACAAGTCTTTGAAAACAGAGAACAAAATATTTCAGAGAAGGTATTAGGGGAGTTTTTCCTCTGCCAAGTACTGGGGGTTTTTTTAGTAAGGCTCTCTTTGATCTATAATTGGCAAGAGTCAAAAACAATTTCTAAATAATCAAACAGAAATCCTAGGGATATCACTACCATAGTACTTTCAGAAATAAAATTCTTACTGTATACAACAATATTAGTATTATTCCTAGAATGGATAGACTTGTGTATTCTGAAATGTAAGAAAAATTATTACAACAAAGTAATTTTATTCTTTATAAAGCTATTGACACTGTTTTCCTACAGTATTTCACAAGGGTATCATGAACGTTAAATGACTATGATAAAAACGATCTCACATAAAACAGTATATTACAACAAACTACAAACTTACTTGAAGACTTTCTACAACAGGCACAGGTGTCACTGGAGCATGGACTGGACCCATCCCCTCATAAAATGTATATTCTGCTTTGTCTGTGCTAATGATTGTCCAAGAAGCTCCATCATTAATCATTTCTTTATTTGGTTCTTTTGGGCATGGAGTGGCCTTAGAGAGAAAGAAAAGTTTTAAATCTGATCTGTAGATATGTTTGTCAAGTCACAGACCTAAAAACCAACTCAGCCAGTAATAATGCCTGTTATTTCAAAAAACGTATTTCTTTATGTTTTCCTCTAAAAAATGGCCTAGAGAAACAGCCTTCATATTTCAGAAAAACTACTAGAAAACTAGTATTTGTGAGAACACCATAACTCTCACCTAGGACACTGTCACCTCTCCAACCTTATGTTTGAGTTTTATTTTAGTTCAACTTTCAAAATTTTAATGTTATTCAATAGGTGTCAGTAAAAAAACTACAGCAACTAGAAGTAGCTGCTTTAAAACAGATCTTTAATTAATACAAAGCATCCAAAACAGCTGAAGACTGAAGTGGGCCTTTTTTTCTTTTTAGAGTTCTTCACCCTCCACAAAATGATGGAAAACACAAGTTTATATTTCAGTGTTTGTGCAAAGACATAGGAGAGAAGCTGAAATGATAGCCTTGCAAATTAGAATAATGGAATCATAGAATGGCTTGCATTGGAAGGGACCTTAAAGATCATCTAGTGTGTCCCTCTAAATATTACTAAATTAGTATAAATATATATACAGATAGATAGATACACAGAAAATACACAGACAAGTATTTTTTTATGGCAACAGAAGCCCCTGAACAATTTCACCACCTAGCAACTCATAAGAAACTTGTGTAGAGGTCAAACACTGGCACAGAAAAAAATTCTAACAGCTAGATTCTGTTTCCCTCCATTAAGTTTTAAGGATATATCGGTATGTAACCGTAACCTTCACTCTTCAAAGTGGCATATAAACTTCAATTAGCATGAATTGTCCAGACCAGATGTTAAAAATCAAAGCTGTATTTTCATGTGGACTCTTCGTTCTGGTATGATTATGTAAAAAGCATCGAGAACAGCTCGCAAGGAAGTGTGTAACATGGATAGTAACTACAGATCTTTCCAAACTCAAGACACCCAAATAATACTTCCATCAGAAACATATGGAGCTTCTGAATTACTAGCCCAACTACAGGAGAAAGTTTCACAAAGGATGTCTGGACTTCAGGCGGCTCTCTTGAAAGCTGTTTATTGCATAGGCGAAGTTACAGCATTTCAGGGAGTGGGTATCCAGAGCCAGCCCTACAGCTGCCAGCTCCAGCTGTAGGCATACCTGAAGCCCCTTTCTGTTCAAGTTACAAAGCATTAGATACTTTTCTTTGCTGAGTATCTTAATACATAACAACCAATAAGCACCATACACAACACCTTTACATTTGCCTATAGCCTATCATAGCTACTACCATCACCATATTATAGTCATTATTATCCAATCACAAGAGTAACTAAGTTACAATTTAAGCTTACAGCAGAAAATTCTCAGACCTCTCTTCTTGCTTTCTTGTTCGCCTGCAATAGTTCTTTTTGGTAAAAACATGTTTTCTATTTACTTATGCTCTTCTTGAGACTTACTTACTTGGTGAAAAACATGTCTTTGTTTGTAGTCACATACCTTTGTCCTATTCATAAAAATCTCCTTCCAACTCATCTCCAACCTTTGCCTTCTCAGTTATTCAGTGGTCAATGTTTCAGCAAAACATCTTTTACTCTATATCAAAACTTGCTTTCATTTCTATCTGTTTCCTCAGTTTCTACATTCAGAGATCTTTCTGCCAAGCCTACGTATCTGTGAAACTTCCTTACTAAACTTTCATCCTCTCCAACACCCAACTTCAAAAGAGAAGCCATTATATAGGAACTGCTGTATACTATTTTGAAGCAAGGCACCTTTCCTATAGGCTGATTGCAATTCTTGTTGGCATGGAATGATATACTTTGAGTCATAACAAATAAAACCACGGATATGAAAAAATGAACAACCCTGTAAAAATCCTTGACTGACTTTTTTCAGATTTCCTAAGTCCATGAAGTGGAAGGCAAACGCCACAGAATTTGTTCTCAAAATCCTGTCACATCAAGAATCATTTCAGTAACACATTACTCCTTCTGCTACAGAAATCTTTGAAAGGTTTCAATTCCCTTTGTAGAGAAGCATTCTTCCTTGTCACTTCCAAATAGGGCTCCGGGGGCATTTCTCACCTTTTCTTTCCTTCCCTTTTTTAAGTAAATTTTCTCAACAGGTGGCACTGGGAGATTAAAATGGCTTAACATCACGCTTAGTACCTCATGTACTGTCTGGCTTCAACTGGAGACAGAAGTTACAACTTGGGATCCTAGGGTTGCAACTGACGGTTTTCTGAAACCACCACCTCAATGTGCGGTGGCAGCTGCAAGTGATGACACCATGGCGGACACCAGCACACAAAAGTGATGAGAACAAGCTGTCTTTACACTACAAAGGTGTAAATCCTTTGTTCACCTAATTCTGTAATACTGTGTGCAGTTGTGGTCTCCCTGTCTAAAAAAGTCAGAGCAAAAAACAAGAGAAGGGACAGAAAGGGCAATTAAAATCACCAAGGAGTGCTGAACTTATGAGAAGAAATTGAGAAGACCGTGATTTTCCAATTAGGAGAGAAGAAATTAAGATGTTGATGGCTAAGTGAATGCAGAACTGTTGCTCACTAAATACTGCAAAACTGGAAGAAGGAATCACTCACAGAAATTGTTACATCATTCAAAATAAATACAGCAAAAGTTTATTACACAGAGAACAGGAAACCTCTTGAACTTTCTGACACAGATTACTGAAGAAAAGGAACATCTGCACATTCTGAGTTAATCAAACCGATGTACACATTACAGAATGACACTAAAAAAGTCAGGGATGCAGCCTTTAACAATGCTTGGTACAAGAAGTGTGGATGCTGGCAGAGTACAACCACACTGGAGTGTGAAACACACCCAGATCCACCAGCTTCCTGTAAGCACCAACTCCTATTGCTGCTGGTAGACTAGACACAGACATGGACCATGCTCTGATCCAGTAAGGCATGATTTATATCCTTTCTCCGTGCCCCAGAACACACGCATGTCTTGAAAGAGAGATCTGGGTGGTACTTCAGCAACTGAATTTCAAGGTTCATGCTCACCTGCAGACTTTTTTACAGCCTCTTTGCTTTAAGCCTCTATGGTCTCTGTATAGGGCTATTTCCATTTACCAAAGAGAGACTTGCCATCCCAAAGTTTCCAGGATTTTGGGGGGTGGTTGTTGTTATTGTCATTTTGGTTATGTTGGGGGTTTTTGGGTTGGTTTTTTTTTCAACAGTGACCATAATTTGTCTAGATTCCTACTATAGGAACAGTATACACATGCTGTTTCCCTGGTCTTTGTCTTCTGATCCAAAATAAAAAACCCAGATAAAACAGGATTTCTCTCCTGACATTGGCCGAGTTTATCTTCCAATGTGATTTCACCTACCAAAGCACGGTAACAGCCTGATGTGCAATTTACCAGATTTTATTCAACAAGTATAAGCAGCAGCTACCTCGTCCACAAAGAGGATTCAGGACAGGGGCTTATCCTTTTATCTAACTACTACCCATGTGGAAAGTTCAGAGCTCTTATTAGACTGGGCTCCATGAGTGCTGCTGAAACTGAAGTGTGGTAGTGTGGGGTATGCTCAGCCCCCGCCCTGGAGGTTCATCTGCTGAGATAAGGAGACTGCCTAAACCTCCCAGCAGAACTCCCCTGGAAAGGGAGCTACTCTTCAGTTACGGGCGAGAAGACGACAAACCCAGAATCCTCTGGGAGACCCTATGCAGATCCTTTGTAACCCATTGGCCCTTACCTTCTGACACCCACCCCCTGTATCCCTATAAAGCCAGCCCCCTGCCCCTGTGAGGGCAGAGAGAGCTCGTCCCTGGCTCCCCTTCACTGAACTAATAAAGCTGCCTCGTGCAGAACAGCTACATGAGCCTCTCGTCTCTCCCTGGTCTGGCCTGGAGGCTGCCCTGCAGAGCTGAGCTGGAATCACGAGCTGACAATCATTAAAGAGCTGACAGCCTCTGCAGGCCCACGCAGGGCGAGCAGCTGACAGAAGACACTGGGCCTCAGGAAGACGATCTCTTTTGGGACCATCTCTCCGGAGCGGTCACAGCTTCCTCGGTCAGAGCTACTGACCCCTCACCAGCTGTCATATGGTAGGACATCCTGATAGCTCCACAGGCAATTCCAGGATGCTGAACTAAGGCAGCTGTCAGAAAAGCAGGAGTTGCTTCTTCATTCAGCGCTTCCCATACAGTACTCTGAGAATGATTAAATAGCAGGCTGATCCTGAGTTATTGTAATTCACATTTCAAGGCTTTCTCTTCTAAATGATAGTGATACCTTAGGTTTTAGCTTTTATATTTTTCAGAGCCTGTATTGCCTAGTATGTAACGCTGACACTTCATATAGCCTGTTAGCTACTGTTCTCACATTTAGGTTAGACATAACAAATCCTCTCTGGGGCCTGAAGTCAAGGACACCTTGCTGTCCCAAGCCCTGAAATATGCAAACTGAGCCTCTGGACAGGGGGAGCAAACTCGGGGTAATTACATCATTACTTGAAATTATAATTGGAAAATTAACCCTGATATGCAAATGGACCAAACTTATAAAAGTGTGAGAAACTCATGACCCAGGGTCCATCTTGGGTGGAGCTGCTTGGAGGCTTTTGACTCCCAAGGTGTACCTTTGAAGGCCCTTAAAATAAGTACCAGATTTTATTCTCTTTTTCTTGTCCAGCCTCTGTTTTCAGGTAGCCATTTCAAGGCATTAATAGTCCATTCTCCTTTACAAGAATATATATTGACAGATACGTATTTCTGCTGTGTGCAGTGGGTAGAAACAACAGATCTAGTCCCTTCTGAACCACAGGTCATGAATATGTTACTGAAATAGGAACAAAGCTTCTCATACTCTCTTTCCATTATCCCAATTCAGGAGAGAATTCAACTGAGTCTTTACCAAGCCTTCCTGTCCCTTCCCTTAAATTAAGGGAAATCTTAAATGTTAGATTCTAATTTCCTATCTCTACTTTTCTTACTCAAGAAGGTACAGCTGTTCTGAGGAAGTCCTGAATCTTTCCCAAGCATGGCCATCTTCCTGGAGCACAGCATTATCTCTCAACACCCTTTGTTACTTGAGCTGCCCCCAAAATATTTATAGAAAATTGCAATACTTAGGTAATCCTGAACTTGGCCAAAGTCTTCACAGAGTCATAGAATATTCTGAGTTGGAAGAGACCCACAAGGGTCATCAAGTCCCACTCAAGTAAGGACTGACCCTGTTCAGGGATTGAACCCACCACCTTGTTTTTAGCACCATGCTCTGACCAGCTGAACCAATCTCAGGGTCATTGTTGGCCTGCTAGGAATTACCATGTAGAAGTGCTACAAGCATGTCTGTACATACAAGAGACATAAAACCCGATGTTCTTCTCCACCTGGCTGGAGAAAAAATATTTCTGAGACAGTTATATTCTTTACGAATCTTTTCTGTGGCTTTTCAAGTTACTGTGGGCAACTACCACAGCTGTCTATGTTTACACTCTTAGCCAAGAGCAACACATGGCATCTCTACTGAGTTCATAATGAAACAATACTGTCATCAACTGTATCATTTCCTATTTGCTGTAACCTAGAAATGGACACACAAATAAGTGGTGCAGCTCCACTGGCATATACCAACATGTTAAACCACAGTATCATGATCACATGCACAAGTTTCTAGTGTGTTTCCTTTTTCTCCATTGGAGAAACCAGAATTCATTTTCTAGACAGACATGGAAGAAAATTATGAGGAAAGAAAAACAGATTTGGAAAGGCACAGATAACAATTCGTTGCTTTTCATCCTCTCTTTTCAAGACAAAGTATTAGACTCACATTCAAAACCTACTACAAAAATGGCATTCATATATATTTTGGGAGTATTTGGGAAAACCGTGCAACCACGCTTCTCATCTGTTGAAATAGTTTTAAACAACTTACTTGAAATTGGATTATTCTCTCCTGGGAAAGGCACAAATACATTCTCTCAGTGTCTTTAAGGTAAAATGCACATTTATGGAGCTGTGATACTGGATCATCTGCATCCAATAATGCCGTTTGTTTATCTACTTTTCGAATTATCTGTGATGAAAATTGTACATATATATTTAAGACATACATATAGTCAGTAAAGGAAGTGAAAAGTATTTTTTTTAACATTTCCATGCTTCTCATTTTGACACCAACGTTAGATTCATAGTTCTTAGTGCCTTTGAAACAAGAATGACACTGAAGCCACACTCAGTACTACTACAATGTGCTGCATGCATAGATATTTTATCTATTTTTGCTCAAGGAGTGGGGGGAAAAAATTGAAGCTTCAGCAAAATCTGCTTTTGTCCCATTTGCTAGTGTAAAAGAGCAATTATTATATTGGTATCTTCAATCACTAATTACTATTCTTAGTAATTAATATGTTTCTACAGCTTTCACCACTGATAGGATCAACAACATTCTGTGGCAAACTGATTGCTGAAGGAGAATAATTAAAATAAGGATTAACTAAAGATATTGAGATGTCCTTAAGTAGAGTTTTGGAAACAACAATCAGAACATATCTTAACAGCTGGTCATTAAATATTACTTGAAGACAACTGCAAAGAACAACTGTTCCTTACATCTGGCACCTCAGTGAAAAAAAATATCTGCTGACTTAATTCAGATCTGTTTAACCAATTTATTTCTAAAAGTCAAAAGCTATTCCCTTAGAGAGTGAAAATCTGTAGCTCATAGTTTTAACTCAACTCCTAGAAAGAAGTTTAATGCTTTATGCAACACTACTAGATGCAGCAGCCAAAGTGCCTGAATATTTCTAAGCTGACAATCAGGAAGCCAACTATGTCCTCTGTAACATCTAATGATAATGAAGAGTATTATTAGCAATATAAATTTAAAGGTTAACTTTTTTCTTCTAAGTTCTTTGCATTTGCTTATAATATATCTGCAAGTTACCTTTTAATTGCATCACCTTCCATCAGTCCTGTAAGGCAGTATGACAAATTTTCCCAATGGCAAACAAAACAGGAACCTTTAGCCTGATTTGTTTTAATCTATTTCTACTTACAAATAAGGTTTCTGGAATAATAAATGATGGCATCTCTTTTCAGTAATAAGAAAGTATTAACATGAAGCCCACAAAAAAGTGACATCCTCTTACTGCATTTCATGTGCTTGAACCACATCAGTAGTGTAACCAGGTCTGGATTTTACTGTCAAACAATGTGATTTAAGGGAAACAAAAAAAAACCCAGTGAAATTTTTATTCTGTACCATGTACGCTGAGCAGGCTATTATCTTTTTTTTTTAGCCAAGTTTGGTATTGGGAGAGAATTTCTCATTACAGTCCTAGCAAAATAAGTCTGGGAAGAGGAACAAAAGCCTGACTCCAGGAAGGCTGTTTTTATATTGGCGCATTCTGAAGATGGCTTCTACCTAAAGTTGAATTAGCAGAGCCTTGTATGAAGCTCATAATAGGCTGACAAGCCACAATTTCACAGAAGATCTCATATGAAGCACTGTTGATTATTAATTCCATAAAATTCCACTTAGGCTGGCATTAAGAGCATAAAACAGGAAAAAAAAAATCTATAATTACACTTAACCATATTTACAAAAGCCATTACTGTTTATCCAGAAGTAATTTTTTTTTTTTTGTTCACAAACCTTAACTAATTATTCCAAAGGCAGTTCCCATGTTTCAGACTTAAAACAAATATTATTAATAAATATGAAAAAAATGTTTTTGCAAGCTGGTACTAATATCATGTATACTCAGGAGTACATAGAAGTGCTTTTAGATTCAAATCAGTCAAGCATTTTTAAAGCTGTGCTGGAACTCAACACATGGAACAGTCCTACTGGCTACTAATATTTTACTCATCTATCGATATCAATATTTAAAGCATTTTGGAACAGGGGAATCTACAATACTGTTTTTAAAATAGACAGATTAACCGATTTTGGCAGGCTTGAATTCTGAAAAATTCCCTATGCTTATTTTACAAGTTGTTCTTTGTTTACAGAAAATCTGCAGATACAAAAATATGCTTTCATTAAAATAAATGCCATTTTCCATATAAAACATGTATTACCCAAAGGCAACACACAAAGCCAAAAACTGTAAACATTGCAAACCCAGCTATGGAATTACATTAAGTTGCCATCTATAAATTAATTACAGCATTGGAGAAATTGAACTGTACCAGTCTCGGGAGTGCCATGCCAGTAACTGAGCATACAAGTTTGACAGTCTGCCCATAATGAATGTAGCCATCTCTCACTGTGAATTCTTCTCCTTCTGATTCATCATCATCCACTGCATGAAACAGGAATTTTCAGAATTAGTTGTTTTAATCACTGTTTTTCTTGATAGGAGATACATTTAACATCATGCTATTACATCAAATATATACTCAGTAACAAAACAAGTCTGCATATGGGCAATTAATATGGAGGAAAAAATGTAGGATGCTTTTTTGTGAGGATGAAGAAAAGAGTGAAAAAAAATTCACAGAATTGCTTTTACTTACAGAGGTGGATGTAAAACGCTCCCCACTGTTGTGAACTGGCATGGAAATTACCACCTTCTACGTGTAAATATCTGGTGCTAACTGTTTGGGATCGAAGTCTATTAAATAGTGCCACTTTTGTCCCTGATGCAATACATACTGCAAGGAACACATACAGACTTGAGATTATAAAATTACTTCATTATTACATAGAAAAGTAAAAAAAAGTCACAAATAACATAAACTGAAGAATACTTGAAATCAAGACATAATTATCAAATACTGGTTAATTTAGAAAATATTTATATTTGTGAAAGACCAAAAATAGTCTTAAAGTTATGAGTGCAATAACATACATAGTGTCTGTTCTCCAAAGGCATGCTAGCTCACAGAATTTTGCCACTTAGCCAAATGGGCCAGTGCTTGCCAGCTGAAAACTGTTCATAGTTCTCCAACAAGTGATTATTTAAGGAGAAGCTTTAGCTTGCCCTTGTGAAGTACTTAAGACAACTTTCAGCAATCATTTGAAGAATATTTCAAATATAAAGAAAAATTATTACAATCACAAGCAATTGAAAGGAAGACAGATGTAACTATGTCAAATTATAACCATGCAACTTGAAATGTTCTCAGATCTGATCTTAACTAATAATTCAAAAGAGAGAAATGTAAAGTTTGCTCCCCTAAAAAAAACCAGCAATTAAAATTTTGCCATCAGAATGGGAATGTTGTTCTACTTGGTTCATATTTACTATTGAACATTGCTTGTTTCATATTCACTGTCCATCAAAACTATCTGTCTGAATACAAATTCAACAGTGCATACTCTGAGCCCACGGGCGTGAACTGCACAGCAACAGATTGCCTTTAGTCATGTGCCAAGCTAGCGGCCCCGAGATCCACATTCCATAGGTGAATGGGTTCCAGCCCAACACAGATGGAAGAGCCTTTTAAAGCACTAGTGAAGAGAGAGAGAAAAACAAACAAAAAAAAAGGGTATCTCTTGAGGTGCTCCAGTGGTATGCAGGCAAAAAACGTTGGAGGAAAAGCAAAAACGTTCCCAATTATACAGTAGCACCAGAGATATTATTAGCTGAAAAACACGGTAAGCAAATAAATCTGGGTGAAATATCACCATACAGATTTCTTAAACGACTACTTAAAATGAACCATGCAAAACAAAAATAAGAACAACATGAAAATGGCATGAGACAGTAAGAAGGTGGCTGTGATGTGACGAAGTGCAGTTTGGATAACATTTATCACAATCTGAAAGCAATCTCTTTGATACTGATCAAAACATTCTAAGCACCAGATTGTGGCAGTTAAAGAGATCCAAAAGCTTAGAAATCTGAGGTAGAACATTCTTTATACATCTGTCTACATGAATTCATTCCTCAGAGTACATGGGGGTTTGAGT
This sequence comes from Corvus brachyrhynchos, assembly GCF_000691975.1. Taxonomy (NCBI): domain Eukaryota; kingdom Metazoa; phylum Chordata; class Aves; order Passeriformes; family Corvidae; genus Corvus; species Corvus brachyrhynchos. The sequence continues at coordinate 1,367,555 of NW_008236769.1, forward strand.
GGGCCTTTTTTATTTACTAAATAATTAACCGTGACTGCATAAAACTCAACAGGGTAACCTATTTATATGAGAACATTTAAAAACACACTGATGTGTACAGTTCTGAAATACAGCTAAAAATCAAAAGTTGAAAATTTCGTTGTATTTCCTTTGTAGTCAGACCTTAGAATACGTAACAAAAAATTAGTAGGAAACAAAATTAATTGCTACATAAAGAAAAAACTGAAATACTTACAGTCTGCATTTTTCAGTGACTGTTTCTTTTTAGAAGGCTTGGAGATGACTTTGATCCGTTTACTGAGGAACACACCGATGTCATCACTATTGCCATAGAACATTTTAACCGATAACATGAAGTGCTTTCTCTTGTCTGAGTCTGATATGTATAATGTTTTGGCAGTGCAATAATTCTGTAGGTGAAAATATACTGTGGTTTCTTCTTTGAAGTCAACCCAGTTCAATAAACTATGCATATTTAATTACGAATGAATTAGGAAAACTAACACAATAGGTTTCTAAAACAGATGAGAAACTGGTTTTTTCTATCTTTTCCATATGCATTTCTTTATGACTACTGTTTAGCTTTGTGAAGTGTTGCACCCAACCTCATTACGCTATGATCATTCTAAATACCCTCACCTGAACTGGAAAACATGATTGGAGACCCTAACTGTATCAAAGCCACCTCCGAGGGGCCAAGAGCACTACTAAAAATTACATTTGATTAGGGCTGTACAGACAGTACACTGGGCATGCACAAGGAACCGCCTGTGCAGAAAATGTGTTGAACTAAACTTCTCTTGAAAGGATGGAAAATGATTGGGTTTTGAAACACAAGGAAGTTACCTTTGGCTAAGTGTTTATGCTAGGCGTCAGCAGAATTAAAAAAAAAAATCTCATAAGGAACTTCAATTATTCTTTTCCTATTCAGCATTATGAAGCATTTCTAGTAGACTGTGCTGAAAATACTACGTAGCTATAAAATACTGCTTAATGAAACAACGAGGCAAAATGAACACTTTTGCTGCTAGTTCTACTCCAACTGTTTAAGTCATCACAAATATATTTTTAAAAAATCTTTTAAGGTAAGCAATTTACACCACTGTAAAAAATAATCTACTCAATTTTTAAGATGCTACTTCAGTTGTATTTTTAGGCAAAGGGACTTAATATTTCTAGCAGCAGATGTTTTGATACTGCCTTGATCAGATTATCCACTCATGCAAGCCAAGGAAGGCGACAGAGAGTTTGGGCCAGAAACCATATTTTAGTTAGCCACTGATGGCTACCAAACCTAACAATTTACTGATTCTGCATTAACAATCTACAAATTAAAGGGTACCTTGCTATGACCCTATGAGCGAAATCCAACTTTTCAATTGTCCTAAGTATTTTTGAGGGATTTTTTTTAACAATTATGCAATGCCTAGAGTGCAAGAAAAGGTTTCAAAAATAAGCAAGGGCATTCCTTGAAACATGCACCATGTAGCTATAACATCCTTTGCAGTTATCTGAGTGGTTTATTACAGTTTTTCTACCTTTCCTTCCAAGTTCAGCTGCTGCATTTCTTGGTCACTGTTTCCTATCCCAATAAAGGCGCATGGTTGTGATTCCTGCTCAGTGCAACCATCCCGCTCCATTTGCTCTTTTTTTTTCTTCCATCCACTGCCCATGAGATACACACATGGAGGAGGACAAAAGAATCTGAAAATGAAGAACACATTATGGAATTAGTTTTCCAGATAAACAAACTGATATGTTCCCAATGCTTTCACCTACACACTCTGCACTTGAGGTTATACAGGCATGCCCTTCATTTGTCTTGAAGATTTTCTAAAATGCAAATTAAAAAAGAGAAGAAAAAAAAAGAAGAAAAAAGCAAGGAAAAACAGCAGTAGCTGCAGTGTCACTGAGAATCTTTCCTGTTCAATGTATGTCAGGTAATAGTCTGCATCTCTATAAAATGCTTTCTACCTTAAAAAGAGATTCTGAAAGAAAGGAAAAAAAGGCCTCAAAAGTTATTACAGTCTTTTGCTTTTGCAGGTGCTTAACATGATGGAGCAATTAATACACATAGAACAGTTCCACAAACTAATTTAATGGACAACTGCTGACTACAATTCCTAAACATTTAGAGTTTTGTCATAAGCAAGGAGGGAGTTGATTCCATCCATGCATAAATCTCTCCCAAGTTTTTAAATGGAACAGACGATTTTATATCTTCATCAGTATGTGTAAAAAATAAGGCCTAGTTTTCAGCAGCACTGACTGTAATCAGTCTAGATGTTACTTACAACAATACATTCAAAATTAAATTCAGCATTATAGTACAATGCATTGGTCTTGAAGCTTCTGCAAATTGTTAAAGCCCAAATCCTGAAAAGGTTTGGCTTTAGCTAGCAAACAAGCTGCAGGTTTTTTATCATCATTTCACTATGATCAAAGATATAAAGTGGAATGAATACCTCCAGTTGTGAGGCAACTAAGGAGGGATGTAAAGGACGGGAACATGAAAAAGTTTGTAGTATTTTATTTACTTCAATTTGGAGAGTAGTGTTATAACTTGCCACTTCTAAAACCCAACAACTCCTACCTTACAGGTGAGGGTTCTCTGGCTTTGCTTTTTATTTTTTTTAATTGGGCTTGGGACACCTGAATTCCAGGCAAGGGGAGCAGGCTCCATGCCGGGACAGCAGCCAGTTGTGCCACCCGCAGGCTGCTGCAGTGGTGAGCAGGAGCTGTCAGGGCAGGGGGGTGAATGGAACTGTAGGCTCCGAGTCATGGAAAATTATCAGAGGATAAAATTATTCAGTTTCTGAAGTATCTGTGGGAGTCCTGGGCAACAGAGGCCAGGTCACCGGTTGGTCTTGATGATCCGAAAGCTCTTTTCCATCCTAAGGTATTCCTACTTCTATTAAACACCATTAATGGATGCGCACGCGCACACACACACGTGTGAGTGGAAAGGAAGCAAGAGGATAAGCAGGACTCACATTTTTATTAGGCTGGTGAGGGCAATGATGGTGCCCAAGTACTGCAGGGAGCAAAGGAGAGGCCTACGCTGCTTTCCATCCCAGATCAGGGAATCGTGGTATTGGTCCTCTACAAACAGTACTTTTCAACTGGGGATTATGAACTGACTCCAATGTTAGAAAATGCAATTTTATGGGGAAGAAATTTTCAAGTAACAGATGCATTTATTCATGAGTTGATCTTTTGGAAACAAACCGAGATTGCCAGAAAATGCACACCATGTATCTAGTCAGCTTCTGAATCCTCAAACTGAAATGACAATACAAGATCCTTTCAGTGTTAACGGATATATCCCACTAATTTGCATCAGCTATAAGTGATTCCTGATGAAGAAGTTATACATAGATTAAAAATTAGTGTCAACCTTTATTAACAAAGCAAGGCTTTGCTAAAAAAAGCCCAAACCAAACAAAACCAAACCAAAAATCCAACAAATCCCTTCTATTCCAAGTAATATTACACCATAAAGCCCATGACACAGTTACCTTTATTCCTCATGTACTCTTCTGTATTTATCTTACTCATTAGAAAACAAGAAAAGAATCCCTAATTTTTTCATATCCTTTCTAATTCCAGCTTTATGCTAAACCAAGTCCTTTGAATAACTAGAGCCACTAGATGGCAATGAAGACCTGTAAAAAACAAGGTGTAACCCCCTGATGAAGAGAAAACAAGCTACAACAATTAAAGCACTCTTAAAATCAGAACACAGAGAACAAGCTTTGAAAACTTACTGAACAAAGAAAGAAACTTTTAAAGCTGATAAAATTTTAAGTTTGGTTAAAACTCCAAACATGAAGAAACGGTCTGGACACTCACAATTTGAATGGGTTCTCTTATGTATCTACCTCTTTTCCCAGCCTTCAGGCATAGACAACTACAGTCTTGGGGCTTTCTAACGTCATACTTACAGTTCCAGAAACTCATGTATAGAAGAGATTAGCTATGAATATTCTATCCAATACAGAAAAAGTGAACCAGGTTTGAACTTTGGAAACACTATATTAAATCAGATAATCAAAGGAGAAAACAATATTCCTTCAGTCAATTCAGGCCAATCAATACAGAAAAAATGTGGTACTTCAAGTAGAGAAGCTACTCTAACCAAACTTGCCAGAAAGCAAGGGCTTGAAGTGAAGTAAGATCAGCCTGTGTTACTTCTACCTAGTTCTGATGCACTCAGCGCTCTCCTCAAACCACAGGTTTCTGTCACAAAGGTTTGCTTTTTCAGATCATCCAAGTCATCCCTGTGTTCATCTTCTAGAAGTCTTTGCCTTCAGGAGAATTCGCATGTACTAGCTAGTTATTTTATTTCCAGAGTGACTTTAGAAGGGAAATTTCTCCTTTGTATCTCTTGGTCAATTCCAAGACAGTCAAGCATGAGGTGTGTTTGTCAACTACCCACATTGTTCTGAGAATGAAACTGCTCAGCAATCTTCCTTCATAGGAGATGAAAAAATTAACCACATCCACAAAAGAATTCAATGTGAGAACAAACAAACGAAAATCATTAGGTACTACAGTGCTAAGGACGAAGCAGTGGCGCCAAGGGGTAAGCCCTGGAAAAAAGCTGTGCTTTCAATAACAAATTTTATCCAGAGGACAGGCACATTCAGTACAGCAAAGGGAAGTATTTGATCAGAAGTTATAGGAGCTCCTTCACTCACAGCTGTAAAACAAGATGCAGCTACAGCATTCTCATGCTAACCACCAGTGATCATGTATGAACTCTGAACAGCACAATCAGTCTGGCTCACAGTTTTTTGATGAACTATGCCTTGGGTTCCAAAACACTTCAGTCCTTTAAACTGCTGAATGCTCACACTGTTCAGACTTTCAAGAAAGAAGTCTCAGTGAATGGTAAATATGGAAAAAAATACAAGAAGCATAAGCCAAACACCCACACTCATCAGGACTAAACAGCACCTGAGTCTCTTATCAGCTGAAAGCCTTTGAAAGGTGACAGTCATGCAACAGGAAACATCAGGCACAAAGTCTTAAATTCAACTAAAGCCTAACCCTGAGCTTCTTACCTCCTGGCTTCTTTGTTAAGCTAAAAACCATTAATTTTGTGAAGTACAAGGCTGGTAAGAAGGATCGACTCAAAAAAGTCAACTCCTTTCATTCCTGTTAAAAGTATTGAAAACTCTCAAACTTACCTAGAAAGTCTGTATCCATGCACCTGGAATAGTGTTATTGTGATGCCTATTAACTCCATGAGATCTGCACCATCTACAGTGAGTTTTTAATGGAGTAGTTCACCATCTAGTAACCCTCATCAAAACACTAAAAGGTAGTTATCGTGCTAACCTTTTAATTATGACATGCAAAGTTTGTTAATGGCAAGTATTTTCCACAATCTTGCGACAAGTAAGATTTAAATAAAGACTGGAACAAGAGGTGGAATTTCAGCTATGTTTTTGGGTTTTTTTAAGTTCTATATTTACTTGCAAGAGATGTCAAATTTAAGAAAGAATCTGTTTTGTAACTTGAATTCCTAGCTACAAAAGTAATGCAAGTTAAGTAATTCTTTAAGGTTCAAAAATTAACCAGAGTATATCTATGCCATAATGAAGTCCCATGGAAAACAGGAAGTTTCTCCATAAAAATTGGTATGAAATACATTTCTTTCTATAAAAAAGATGTATGCAAACCAACTCACTTCAGAAATGGCAGTGAATGTAAAAATGATGAAAACTTGACTGTCCAGTTGCATAAAGCAGCATTAAAACTTTATTAATTTTGCTTACTCCAGAATAAGAAACGAAGAAATAAAGGCCACAACCTGCTATAAACATAGCAGAAACAATTTAAAAACCAAAAAAAAAAAAAAAAAAAAAGGAATATAATAATTCATCCTTCAGTTTTACTAAGTACCTTAGGCCACACATGGATCCAAGGATTTAATAACTGGCACCTTCCTTTATGCTGATAACCACAGGACATCGTTACTGATGCTGACAGTCTGGGAACTAGCAGAACAGTATCAGAGGCAGTTTACATGGTATGCTGAAGCTTAAGAAAAACTAAAATATTTAAACTGAAAAAATGAAACCTTCGTATGTACAGGACAAGAGGGAACAGGCAGAAACTAATGCACAGAAGTTCCACTTGAACACGAGGAAGGACTTTTTTACTGTGCAATGACCGACCACACACGCAACAGGTTGACCAGAGAGGTTGTGGAGTCTCCCTCACTGGAGACATTTAAGAACCATCTGGCTGCAATCCTGTGCCATGTGTTCTACGTTGGACCAGATGTCCCCCTGTGGCCCCTTCCAACCTGACCAATTTGGTGACTGATTCCACACTTTCATTTCATACCCATACCACAACAGCAATCATTTCAGCATCATACTATTTGATAACCAACAACCAACTATTTTCACTCCTGATCTTCTTTTCCAAGCTCTGAAGTTCTTTACAGTCATTTGACATGCTTCCATTCTTAAAGAGGTGAATCTGAGATACCCTGCATGAACAAATGCAGCTGTGCTAAGACACTGAACTGCACCTCAAAAAGTGTGGTAAAAGAATGCCTAACTCCAGTTATCAAGCAGTTTACCAAACATTACCACTGCCTAGGTAAGATATGTGCCACAGTAAAGCACCAGGTGAAGTATACACATATATTGAATTCAACAGGATTTTATGGCAATACTATGAAATGCACACAGGAGCTTTCAGAAACCATTACCAAATAACAATTTGAAGCTTTGCCCCGGATTACTGAGAACACTTCTGTAAGTTTTCCAAACAGTAATGAAACTTTTAATAATCAAAATTACATACTTTATCTTTTTATATTCTTCTTTTGATGCAATTTATCCTACAGAATAATGATACACAGGACAGCTTTGCAAAATGTTCCTTATGAACTGCTCTGGCCTCAGGAGAACAAAGTCACAGATACACTGTTTAGAAAGTCACTTTCTTATCTGCAGGCACACCCCTCATTTTTAGGGAGTAATACACTTTACTCATCTGCAGTGATGAGTTAACTATGCAACTCTTGAAACACAATCTTGAAAGACAAGATAACAATCAGAGGTTTCTATAGTGTCATGATAAATCTTTTTGGCTATCGAGTTTGCCGCCAAGGGTTACAGTTATCATTTACTGCTAGTATGGCCTGGCATTGCAACCCTTTTGCATTTAAACACAGCAGAGAGCAAGAGGGCTGAACACTTATACAGCAAATACACTGGTCTGTTTTTGTGCCCTTCCTCCTTCACTGACTTCCCACTTGACTCATATCAAGAATTTCAGGAACATCTAGAAAGCACTTTGAGTAAACAATTCCATGGACGTGCAGAACCTGCACACTGCCCAAAAGAAAGGATCTGAGAAAGACAGGTAGTCACAAAATATTGGAAAACAGTTCAAAATATAGTCTGTATCTCTGATTTACAGACATCAGAAACTGTGACTGAGATAGGTAACAACTGAGAAATCTGCAGGTTTAATTGTAACATTTGTGCTTTCTAACAGCCTTATACATAAATATCTTAAATCTCTAATCTCAAAGCTATAAAAACATAATGATGCAACAGGACTTACATAACAGTGGTAAAAGAAAGGTTAAAATTTCAAAGTCATTAATGTGCTGAGCATGTAGTCTTTTTGTGGTGAACAAATATTAGTAATACAAAAACTAACCAAATACTGCACTATTCTAGTGAAATGTCAAGTAGAAAAGCATCGCTTAAAATTAAAGAAGGCTGTATTACATCACAGGAGGTCTAGAAACCCGCATATGAAGGAGCATCCTAATTGCTTCTACTAGTTATGCAATAAAAACATCACAAAGAGAAGACTGCAAGAGAAGACTGCAGGAAAAGCACCTTTGCCTAAAAAGCATTCATTCTCACATATTTCTCCAGATTCTGTCCCTTAGAAAAGTACCTATAACTGTAACATGTACTGTATTGATTTTTGCAAGGGAATATTTATCATAAATACAGTCATGATTGACCTATCATTCTTTTTAAACCTTTTACAGATGTGATTCAGAAAATTATCTTACTGAGGCTAACAATTTCCCTTCCATATTAATTTGAAATTATTCAAGAAAAAACTCCTCTACAAGTATTCACCATTGATCACTTCATTTACTCCAAAATTAAAATGGAAGGTTTAAAATGAGAGCGATTTTAGTTCAATGGAAGAAAAGCTTTGCCCACAGATAGGGAGTCTCTTGGTAGAAAAAGGCATCACTTCATTGAATGCTACATGCTTGTAGCACTTGTTAGATAATTAAAAGATTTAGGAGGAAGCATTTTGTTCTTCAGACTACAGGGCAATGTGAGGAACTCTATGAAGTGCTGTGCACCCAACTAGTTTCCCTAGCTCCCAGCTGTAGAAAGACTTCAGTACAACAAAAAAACTTACCTTTTTTCATTCCCATATGATTTCTGCGCAACTTTCGCATGGAGTATTAGCACTGTTTGGTCACCTCGTTCCTTCAGGTAATTTCGCATTGCTTCCCTAAAAATCAAAACACAATATAAACTTTGAAAGTTCTTTTGGTTTTGTTTATAACAAAACAAAGACAGCTTTAGGTAAAAAACCCCAGGACCTGAAATTCCAAAAAGGCCACCATTAACAAAGTCAAGACATGTTTGCTACTGTTTAAGACAATTGTACAGGAAAAAGAAATAACTATCTTGCATGAAACTAGTAATAAGGGGTCTGTGATCATTTACAATTACTACACTTTCTAGAAGAAAAAGATGCTTGTGATGTAAAATCATATCAATGCCAATAACTACACCATGTTTAAAGCCCTATTTCATTAAGCACCATGCCATCAGTATCTGAGTAGAACACATTTTATTAGTTAAGTATTTTCTTCATGACCAATTTAGTATCTCATGATAATGACAAACTGTTTAAGCTTTTAAGCATATGAGTGCAAAGTTTATATACAAGTTTTCTTTCAGTTTTGAAGATACTAAGAAAACGTTAAATTCTTCAGCACATTGTTTCACCTAGTCTTCTGAAGAAAACACCTACTTCCTGTATACCATCAAGTAAAAAAAAATTAGTTTTTAAATATGTTTTATTGTTCATCATCACTGTAATTACAAATGAATGCTGTAATTACCTCAAACACGCGAACAACAATTCCTTGAGAGAAGTGAGAGAACAGTAACACCCAGTCACTCTTCTGTATAATAATCTAACTGTTCATTAAGCAGCATGCCAAATTCAACACCCTAGGGATCAGCTGTGCCAGAGTGCTGGCAGGAACACAAGTTCCTGAAGGAGCATTTGTGGGTTGAATGCCCACCAATGCACTCATCTTCAAAGTCATCTACCAGAGAAATAAATTATGAATTTATCAGGAATTTATATGAAAAGATAAAACCCTACATAAGGATTTCTCATTTGGTTGTTTGGATTTTTGTCTTTTTCTGTGAACTGGGCCAACTACTGAATTCCCTGAGGACAGATCTAGAAAACCAAACATTTCTAGTGAAAAAATCATGGAAGATAAAAAGCAGTATTTTATTGACTAGACCTTTTCCAAAAGAAATCCCCACACACAGTTTCACAGAGAAAAGCAAGTAGATTGAGCCAGGGTTGGGTTAGACAACAACAACTCAGCTTTGCTAATGATGTTTTGCAAATTCTTGTGTTTGTCATGCCTGCATAAGACATGATTAATGTCTAGTGATTAGTCTGCCGATTTTCTGTGTAAATAGCAGCATATAAGAACAGAGAATAGATTTGAATTGCTGTTTTAAATTTGGACTAACTTGATCTACTTACATTTGACATTGGTAAAACTGATGTTTATCCATGAAAGTACAGCTGGAAGAACTGTCTCAAAGCCCACAGACTTACTTATTTACAGCCATTGTTTAAGAATATATTTTAAACCCCAAAACATTAATTCACTGTGAAATTATTATTATACATTTCATTATGATATATATTAGCTGCATTTAAGTTGTTTAAAAACTTTTAATCTGACAATTTGAAATATTATATTAAGAGCACTATCATACTACATTAAAAACATCTGTCACACTAAAATTTTTTGACTTGACTACTATTAAAAAAACTACTCAAACCCAGCAACCCACACAGAAAACTGCTCGGTGCTATCTAATCTTTATTCAGCATGGTATGAGGAAGAAAATTTGTATTTTCGACTGGTCTGTTTCTACAGCAGATTTGTACAATCCAAGCTCCTGCAAGAACTAGTGATGTTCTCCCTCCAATCCCTCCCACTGATATCTTACATGATGTTTTTCATTATTTAATCTTAAAACTCTTATGAAGCTAGTACTATTATAGTTTACATCTAAAACAACTAGCATAGTATGAACAGAGTAGTGTTGCTCTGCTGGAGCTTGCATGACAATGAACAGATTATTAGTCAAACCAGACTGCCTGTAAACAAAAAACCCACAGCAATTTTCCAATAATTGCACTAAATGCTTTTAAGGGTTTACAGATACATTTTCAGCACTATACAAACAAATAAATCTTAAAAATTTGTGTGACAGTTGTTCAGTTTCAGTAGTTTATTCTTCAGAGGAAAGTTAGATTGTTTGTTTCCAGCCTCTATCATCACAGGAAAGGTTTTCAAACTGCTGCTTTGAAGGATGGCTGGCATTTCTCACATGCCTACCCTGTATTGAGGAAAGAGCAACTAGCATACCTAGTAGCTAAAATCCTGCATATGAAATTTAGAGTAACTACAGTAAATAGAAAACTTAGTTTAAAACTCTCACTGCACAGTCTTGTTGTTATTGTTGTTGTTGTTACTCTTTTTAAATCACAGAAGATACATTCTATTTTTGTTCTTTTATTTTAAATCAAAGAAGATAAATTCTATGAGTAACTGCAAGGCTATAGTAACAGGTGTTACTACTCAAGAAGAAAGCAGCTCATTACTTAAAACACAGTATCTTCATATATCCCTGAAGGCTGGCAGGCCAACAAGAAACCGCCGCGTCTGTTAATTACTTTTAAGTCAGTACGGATCAAGTTTGCATTGAAATGAAGTTTAATGATGACAAAGCTAACCTAAAACTTATCTAGAAATGCACTGAGACAGATATTCACAACATAAAATGTAAATGCTCCCCCCCATCATGTGCTAACATAAGGTATTATTTCATTCAAAACAGAGACTGTCAGGGTGACAAGGGGCTTCCTCTATCACCACACGAAACTATAAAACAAATGGCACATCCTTTTTTGCTTTCAAGCAAACAGTGGATTTTATAGCCAGGAGCTAATTATAAGCGGCACAGTTTGTGGCACAGAATAATAAATATTTGCATAGACTCTGTTACAGTAATTTGAAAAAAGAAGGTGACCACTTAACAGTTTCTGGTATAAATACATCCCAGGCAGGCCAGAAGCAAATCAAGCACTGTACTCCAGTCACTCTAAACACCTTCCAGAATGGATTGCCTTGATAGCTCTATTTAATACTCTCTCTGATTGTTTGGTTTTCACCAAAAAATTGGTTCAGATCACTCCTTGACAGCACTGTGTTCAATTCTGGCAGCAAAAAGTGTTACTTTGCATGACCTCACAAGATATTTTTACTCAAGAAACAAATCAGCTCATTCCTGAAGATTTAAAAATAAGCAGATCCACATTGTACTGAATAATCTACAATAACTGATACATGAAGTCAACACCATTTCTAAAAATGCATTTTGAGTTTCATATTAAAAATAAGCCACTGTGTTACAAATTGTACTTCTGGCTGCTGACTGCACATATAACTGAAAAGCTTCGCTATTAAAAATTCTGGGGTTATCAACCCACAAATTTTTAACTTAATTTTCTGAGAATGAAAAGGGTAACTTCAGAAAATTGTTAAATACAAAGTTTCTTTAATGCTTACCTTGTGAGCCGTTTTGGTTGAGGTCGCTCTCCAAATTTCCTGAAAAAAGAAGTAGTTGCTAATTTAAAACAAAAGTGTTTAGTCATAATTTTACAATGAGATACTATCCTAATTTCACAATTTTTGAAATTTTATTAGAATTTGATGTATTTTCTTTGTAATTTCCCTAGAGAAGATCACTATTAAAATATTAACCACCTCCGTGCAACAGCTTTTCCCACAATGGTAGAGGCTTTTTTTTTATTTGAACACTAGGTAACTTTCTTTGTTGAAGTCACATTTGCTCTCAGAATCACTTTTGAAAAGTTCAGACACCACAAGAATGTAAAGAAGCAGAAGATCTTTGCCATAAAATTGACCAGCAGTGCCAACAACAAGCAGTTACTATAAACATACAGAAATTAACAGACATATCTGTGTTGACAAATCCGTGAATGCTTTCCATCAGGACAATTTCTCAAAAATCTGTTTTTCCTTCATGACTTCTTACAAAAAGGATGACAGCGTTTTCATACATGCCAGTACAGAATTACAGGAAAAATCTCTCCTATGGAATGCAGCCAAGCTTGATCCATAAACAGCCTGCTATACACTCAAATGTTTTTTCACCATAAAGTGTTTTGAGACAGCTGAACTTCTTTCAGTGCTTCAACACCATTCTTGAGAGAGAGAACACTCTTTACACTAACAAGGTTAAGACTTTCCACTGAAGTCTTTATTTACATAAGACATCAAATTAATACAAGGCAGATACATTTTCATTACCAAAAACATCCTCAGATTAAACCAAAATGGTCAGGTAAAAGATCTGAAAAAAGGAAGGCTGAACCCAGCAATGTACATCTGCTAAGCCTGGTGAGGAAGTATGACCACAAGTTAAAACAATGACAAAGACAGGGGGAAAAAACCCCAAGAAACCCAAAACACAAAATGAAAATGTAACAAAAAGTCAAGCCTAGCTTAACACTTTTCTGTCTAAAAATAAAGAGGCATAAGAGACTGTGCTTTTGCTGCCAGCATTCATAAATATTTCTGACTTGCCAAACTAATTTTATAGGTGGGCATAACTTTCCCTTTGTGGTTCCTGGACAGGGAAAAGAACCCTTTCCTACTATTGTCCTACAACAGTATTGGAGGCTCCCTAGGACAAGAACTTGATCATTAAGTGATATGACAAGAAATTCCCCTGTTCATGCAATAGATCTCTCCTGGACTCTACAGCAACTGGTGGTGGAATGATTTCATACATTCCAATTTAACTTCAGTAATCCTAGAAATGTACAAATACGTAACTATTACCACTTATATAGTTGAGCAAAACAGCACTCTCCTGACAAGGCAGTGACAACATTTAGCAATTTTTAAAGTTATTTTTCAAGACTTGAGAAATAAGTCTTCTAAAATACTGGCAGTCCACTCTACATAGAGGAATTGAATAAATGACATGAAGCCAAATTTCTTTTCAACTTAAACAGTGAAATAAAAATTTATTTTTCCAACCAGACTTAAGTTCCCTTCATGTTTTACTTTGTTGTTGTTATTATACTGTTCACTTCTCTGACTTTATTTTAATTTTAAATGAAACAATGAAACCAGAATTCTCGCTGTGAGATTTGGTTTTATGTATTTTAAATTTTGAGTCCTCTTGGACACAAACTTCATTTATATTTTTCTCTGTGGTATGCATCACTGTATTGTCATATCTGTAATGCAGAAAAAGTAACTAGAAAACCCAAACAGCTTTGCAGTTTGGCAGCGGGAGAGTTACATCCAAAGCCCTTCTGCTTCTAACACTTATCTTCTCAGGATCTTCCTAGCTTGATGTCCTGAGCACACCCCGTGCCTCCAATTTTCCCTGGATAACTGTATGAGTAGGTGTGCAGTTGCTGTCCTCCCCAGTAGACCCAAGATGATCCTATTTGACAGAGAGTTCGACTGTCTGTGACTCTGACTAGACAACAGATTACCTTTAAGCAATACTCTACAAACAACATCCCTATGGATTAGCTCCCTGCTTTTGAGCAGAACTACTGCCTTTGTTTCAACCTCTCTGCACATTTCAATTCACCACAGAAAAAATTAAGAGATGCTTATCTTGAAGCAAAGAAGGCATTATGCACACAACACTTGTACAGTGGCAAACAGATCCAATCCAAGATGAGGACCCTAGTACACCAGAAACTGCATTAACACCAAAAAACCCTTATAGACAAAACCTCACACTGCCCTGCAGCAACAGACACCCTTGCAGAACTCGAGTGCAGCAGATCTACTCCCCTTGCACACGCACTTAATTGCTAAGAAGAGTTTTATTAACAAGAGGTCTACACAACACAGCTGCAATTAGTGAAAGAAATAAATTCCATCTTTTCCTTTAGTCAAATCCTGAACATACAACACAGGAGAAAAGTACCAAAATCCCCATTCTTCAGAATCAGAGCTAAAGCACTGAGTCACTCTGGAGAGGCACAGGGCAAACTCTGATCTGATGCTCAGTGCAATAGCTCTCTAACTCATATACCAGCTTTCCCCACCCTCCTCCACACAAAATGAAGTTATTTATGTCACTGTAATCAACTTGTGAACACATAAATGCTACCATTAGCAACATGAACCTTTCAAAGAGATGATGTAAATTGGGTAAACCTTTTATTATTCTTTCAATATACATTAGAGAGAGGTAGAATAGGAGGAAATTGCATCTTGATATTTACTCTAAGTCCCATTTTAACTGTTTCTAAATTAAATTCAGCTACTTTGCCTCAATAATGTTATCTTGACAGATGACTGATAGTTATGTACCCTAGCCATAGTGTCAATGAACAGCATTTTCCTGCATCATTACAAAATCATTTCAAATATTACACAAATATCCACCTCCCTAGCTCAACAGCAATAGTCAAAGAAGTAAGAATTCAAAATTATTAAGAATGAAATAGGAAACAGAAACATGACCATGTCATGGCATTATTCTGCCACACCCTCACAATTCTGAAAACTTGCAGCAGCGGGAAAAAAGTTATCTCAGAGTAATAAAAGCGTGAAAGCATGAATAATCAATAGTTTCTGTATGCAATTGGCTAAAACTCCAGCCTTCAGTGAGAGTGAGAGCACAAGAGAAAAGTGACAAACAGATGCAAAGACCTAAGAGACTGATGAAAGATATGCAAAATGTGGAAAGTAGACAGTCATTCTCTCCTGTCTCACAGGAACTGGGAAATAAATCCATATCAAAAATTTAATTTTGATTTTTTTTTTCTTGCTCTACAAACACAAAACTAAGTTGTGAAGCATTTCTAGAGAATATTGCGGAGGCTGAAAGCAGCAGTCTGATACAGAACTCAATTAGATTCTATTAAGTATGATGACCTTTTTTTTTTACAAACTTGTTCTCAGGAAAACCTAACTATGTTCTACCAGCAGCAAAGAAAATAGCATGAGTTAAAAAAACCCAAACCAGTCTACATTTACCCTGTCTTTCATATTCTTTCCTTACTCATCCATTAGTGATGCCTAGCAGGCATGGACCAGTACATATGCTCCTAAGAACCAGATATATTCCAAAGCAGCAACTGCATTCAGGATGCCAGATTTTCAGTCACACTACAAAACTCAAATATACAAACAAGACACAAAAATTCTAAAAAAAAGTATCACGTGTGTTTTGTTTAATGGTTCATCTGGTTTACTTTTTCCATATGTTTGCAAACTGATGCAGAGATGTGTATTGACAATACAACCTGAAGGACAGAAAGTATCAGCAACTACTACTACACAGAAGAAAAGAATCTTTTATATTTTTCTGATGTTAAGACACATGAAAATGCAAGAAACATATTTATGGTTCCGTACTAAATGACATCCATTGCACAAGCTGTGATTGTTGCTATTTCAAACTTTCATATTTGACTGGCATGTTGAAAAATGAGCCAGTTCAGACATTACAAGGTTACCTGTCAGCTATGACAGAGACTACAACACACTTCTTGTGTCAGTTTTCACTGGATTTCACTGTTCTGGAATTTCTTTTTATATTCAGTATTTCTATTTCTCCTTTCTTTCATCTTGAAAATATGCAGATTGATAAACAACAAATATGTACAAGCGAGGAAACTAAAAATGTATCATAGTTCTATTCTTACAGTTGTTATTAGACAAGATAAATATATATAATTTGAAGTCTTAATTACAGGTTATATATCATTATATCTAAATGCTCCCCAAGTTCCTTAAATTTCCTGCATTTTTAAAATTTTACTATCCAAGACTAAGTGCTCTTTCAGGTGTCCTGTATTGGGATTCTAGACATTCAGTCAAGTTGCTATTTCATTCACATCAGTTCAAGCTGTGCTCCATTAGTATTCCCTAACACACCGTACTAGAAACATGAGCAAGAGCATTAGCCACACCATAATCACTTGCTATTGGAGCAAGTTATACTTGTCCTAATAATTCTTTTCCCAGTCCTGGTTTGGTTTTTTTTTTCCAACCACCAGTTAGTATTCTATTATTTCCTGTGTTTTGACTTCTGATGCTTTGCATAAATTAATTTCACTCCCACATTTTGCACTGTAGGCATAACTCTTTCTTCAGCGTCATGTTCCAAATAATTCTTTTCAAGTCCATACTTTTCATTTAGCAAGTCCCCGTTCGTGTATTAAAATTCTTTTGCCCATTCACAGAAATGGAAGGGAACATATTCTTTCTCCTTTTATCTCTTTACTGCCCTTCAAGTAAGTACGGAAATTAACAAGTGAACTACCACTAATCTTATCAGTACAGTAGATAGTTTTACTCAAACTTTCAATATTCTCAGGTTAGGTAAACACATGGCACAATACACAGGATAAGTTTCAAATGTTTTCAGACAATACAGAATGTGAAATCCTATTTGGAATTCCTAGCTCAGATACAATATGTACTATACATTTCTATGGCTGCAGGAATACGAATTTTCACTGTTTTCAGCATCAGGAGCACAAAGACATACACAAAGAAAATCTATCAGTAGTTGTATGTCTTTACTCATGTATGCCAAACTTTTTTTTTGTTGTTATTCAGTCTTATTTTCTGGACATAACTGTTTAGCTGAATTTTTTTATTCAATGGTTCTATGTGTCAAGTCAACTTTGGATGGAAAAATAAACAAATGAATATTAACCAAAACAGCTCTGCCATTTTCAAGAAAAAGAATTATGAAAAAAAAATCTCTACAAAAATTACATGCTATCCTATCTTCAACTCTGACTGAAGATCTATAGTCACTGAACAGCTCTAGCATCCTCCTGCCTGGAATATGAACTTCAAATTTTTCCGGTACTGGTCTTCAGCCACAAACATCCTTTTAACAGCCCCTGAGAAAGATCATTCACCTTTATGTACTGAGCACAGAAGCCTTAAAAAAAAATTTCCACAACATACAAAGAGATACAAACTTCAGCAATTAGGTATTCTATCTTCACTTGGCCTATGGACTGATACAGTTTTTGGCATCTAGTCAGAATAGCATGGATCTTTCTGTAAATGGTCTCCAGAAAAGCAAAAAGCAAAAGGGAGTTGTCAAATTTGACTACAGCAGAAACAACAGCTGAGCAGAAAGCGAGCGTGTTGGAGAGGCCAACATGGGGGAGCAGCAGAAAGCACAGACTAGGAATGGGAAGATATGAGCTGCAAACTAAGACTTGCTAAATGAAAAACATGGACCTGAGACCACTTTGGGAAATGGGGTACCAGAAAAATCTGTGGCATGGCAAAACATTCAAATTTAACTCCAGAATATACAAAACATAACAAAAATACACTATGATTACTGTTTTCTGTGTCAATTTCTTTGTGACAGAAGTTTCCCTGGTGTCTTAAAAATTTCAACACTGAAAATAAAAACAAATACTTTCCTTACCCTGAAGAATCCTAAAGCATAGTATCCAAAACCAGCCTGCCCAGAAAGCTGGTAGATGCCCCATCATTGGAAACATTCATTGGACAGGGTTCTGAGCAACCTGATCTAACTGAAGACACCCCTGTTCATTGCAGGGTATTTGGACTCCATGACCTTTAGAGGTTCCTTTCAAAACAAATATCCATGTGTTGAGATCTCTATTTCCTTTCTGCCTTACTCAAGTATGAAGAGATCATGTGGTGCTTAGTTGCCCACAGGCAACTAAACCATACAGGTGCATATTTCCCTCTCACAATCAGACAAATTAAGAGAAAAGCATGAATAAAGAGCAAGAAAACTTGTATGTTGAGATAATAAAATTGTTTAACATACAAAGGAGAAGTGGAAGTAGAGAAAAACAAAGTGAAACGGGCCACTCACCACCACCCATGATCGATACCAAGCCACTTCCTAAGCAAAAGCTGGGTAACCTCTCTAAATCCCACCCCCCTCCAGTTTATTGTTGAGCACGACATTATATGGCATGGAGTATCTCTCTAGCTTGCTTGGGTCACCTGCCTGGTTGTAAACCTTGCAGCATCTTGTACCCCCCTCAATCACTGTGGCGGGACAGACATCGGGCAGAGTGAGGAAGAGAGAAGGCCTTGATGCTGCGCGAACACTATACAGCAAGAGCTAAAATATCAGTGTGCTATCAACACTGTTCCAGTCACGAAGAACACAGCACCATAACAGCTGCTATGAAGAAAACTAACTCTGTCCCAGCCAGACCCAGTACAATGAGAAATGAAAAATGGATGCTTTCTGCGTGGGAAACAAATGTCAGACTTTAAAAAGGCACAGAGTACCTGTTCATTGGAAAAGTTTTACCCCCAAACATCTGACTGCCAGATCATTTCCAACTGGACCTACACACTTGCTGGTGCTTTTGACTGATGCAGCAAAGGCCTAACAATTCCTGAACAGCAAACTCAATTCTTTATTAGTCCTGTTATATCACAGTACATATCACAGTATTCGCTGCAGAACACGTTAGAAGAACTCTTTCATAGGCTACAAGAGATGACTAAAATACCTCAGTATGGATTTTGGAAACAATCCCCAGATAAGTGTCACAAAGAAACTGCCCTGGAAGGAAGTTACCTCACACTGTTTCAGTTCAATGGTTTCAGTTCTGTCTCCCAGCGCACAAATGTCTCAACGTTGTCATAAATAAGATATGGCAGTCACTATTTTACAGCAGTATAAGACCCAGAGTATTAAAACACAGAAATTAAATACAGAATAGAGTGATTAAGTAAAGTTTTTACTTCCTCAGAGGAGATCCAAGGGAAACAATGCTTGAAACAGGAGGAGTCTAATAAAAAACTCCAGATTTTTATATATCTTTGGCAACATCTGAAAATACATTATGCAATTCAAAAAGAAAGAATGTAAGAAAATCCAACTTCTGCTCTCCAACAATATGAAGTGACAATGAAATTTGGTGAGAGGCTCAAGTTAAGTCCTAACATTTCTAACACCTATCAAATAGATGGTATCCCACAAGCCATGCGGGATGGGATTGGGGAAGAAGAAATACTGCCATTTCAACTACTCTAAGTGTATTTCAGGCAGGAGCGCAGCAAAAGAAATTCCTGTGCCTTACTTAACTCCAGTTCTAAGAACAGTCACCTGTCAGATGCAACCTTTTCCTAGACCTCTTGCAATGCCATGTAACTTGTGAACGAACGAGAAGAGTTTGTGGCTCAACAATCAGACAAAAGCCTTTTAAATAAAGGAGTGATAAGAGAAGTAATTTACACGTATTTTTTATCATTCTCTCTCTGCTTTAAAATAACTACGATAAATCTGGAAAGCTAGAAAGTCTGTCAAATGTTCATTCAGCCCTTAGCACCAGATAACCAGACCCTCGTTATAACAGGCTCTATTACTTTCTACCATGAGAAATGAAAGTACTTTTCAAAGAATTAACTTCAAGTTGCTTTGTGATCTGTTACCACAAACTCACTACACTACAAACTCACCAGCACGGGATGACAAGGGTTTACTTGGCCTACTGAGGCTATGTAAGATCCAAGAAAGTGAAATACTCAGGTTTCCATTCAAAGTTTGAGGATCAGTATAAAGATGATACTCATTTTCAGCCACTAACAGAGACATTACCTGAGAAAAGCTAAAAGAGATGGATTTAAATAGCATGCTGGGACTTTATTTTCTCTTTTTCTTTTAACTGTCTATCCTCTGCCCACTTCCAGCTTCACTTTGCCTACCACAGGCCAATCAGTGAAGAATTGAAGAAGCACAGAGGAAAGTTCATATTTATGGACTTTAAACATGCTTGAAATTATCAAAGCCAACATATGCAACAGTGCCCATGTACAGGACACACTGATAAATTCTCAGGAGTGATCCCTTAATTTGGCATTTGCTAGAAACGCTTCATTCGGATTGAATAGCATACTACAACCTACATGGTAAGACTCAGCCACTCCACATCAGACCTGTTTCGGTTTTGCAGATTTCTACATCTAGGGTAACATCTTACATCAACTGCAAAAGCAGGTGTACATTTTAAAACACAGGATATGCTGTTAATGTAGCTATACTCTCCTGTGCACAGATTTCAGTGAAGACAAGATGCGAATACAGAAAATATTTCTGTGCATTCACCTACACAACCATAGTCTATTACAAATATTTTAGAACACAACTCCCAAGAGAAATGATCATCTGTCACTAGAAAACATTTTCTCATCTGGTGGTTTCACAGACCCAAAGAGAATTCCTACATATTAAATAAAAGGGCCATTTACGATCCAGCATGAGCTGGCATATAAAAACCACCACATTTCACACAGAGACTGGATTCACATCATTTTAAACATGTTTCCTGTTGGAGATTGATTTGACTGCTGGATTTGATTTCTGTAAGTGCACCTTATTCCACACTGATATCCTTTATTTTTAAATGAATCTGAAAATAGTGCACCGCTATGATTTGTCAATGCTAAAAATGCAGAGCTCAAAAGTGATGATCTACAGGTCTCACACATGATTAAAAAGTCAAAACACCTCAAGGACACAATTTCTTAGAGATTGATGCAAAAGACATATAATTGTATAGAAGAATTCAGTTAACATGGAAGTAAACACAAGCAATTAACTATGCTCAAACAGAACACTTCACACTGATCTTTTCCATGGATGAAGATATTAAATAAATGAACTATACCAATGGCTAAAACAAAGCCTTTGGAAGGAGAATTTTATGTTCTCCAGAACAAAAATTGGTTCAATATACACAACTTTGATTATGGGAAACAGAAACAGTTGTACTACTAGTAACATCCAGCACTAAACAACCACCACAATGGAAACACAAACTAAGGAACTAAAATAAACAAGCTTATATTGTCAAAAGAAAGGACAGATGATGAAGTAATTCTTATCCACTCTATATTCCACAGCCTACAACTGCACACAACCTTCATTCTTCACAAAGTTCTGAGCAGATCAACATTTCTCAGGCAACTCCCCCTCCATGTCCTACAAGTATTTTGTTTTTTGCCCTCCACTGATTTTTGTATGTTGTTGTAACTTAATGCCATACAGTCTAATGTGACCCAGCATACCCAGTGTTCCTAACTATCTGCAGAGCATCACAGAGTAAGGAGTCTTTAAATCCTTAGACTACTCACACCCTAAACACTCTGTGGTCTTTTTTTCTATAATATCACACAGCTGAGGTACAGAAATTGCTAAAGAAATGACACCT
>NW_008236769.1:1389339-1411523 GCF_000691975.1 Corvus brachyrhynchos
CTTCCTCCCTCCAGACACAACCATGTTCATAAGCATGATCCACCCAAGGCTGATGAAGTCAACAAACTGACTTACAACTTCCAGCTCACTCATCACAGGCGGGCTCATCCTTCAGGAAGAACACACGCACTGCCAGAGTCACATGCAGTTACCAACTCACTCTCACGTTTTTGCCTGCCAGCAGCACTTCAGCCCTGATTCTCGTTAGGGTGTCTACCACAACCAATATTGCTGTAAGGACTTTGTCCTGAAGGTCAGAGTTGAATTAAAAGCTAACCCATTTTAAAAAATAAATATAGTTTTCATATTCACATACAAAGAACCAATCTCAGCCAACTTGCCTGAAACACTACTGACACTATGAACCCTCTTTCTTATCCATCCTACAAAAGGAGATAAAATTAATTAAAACGTCACCAATCAAGAATGTCTAATGGACATGAACAATGGATTTCTACTACTTCTAAAGTCCCTTTCTCCTCTGTAAAGAATGACTGATGGGTGGTCCAACTGCATTGTGACTCTTTGGAAGTAGGGGGCACAGCAGCCCCTGAAATCACAAAACCAGAAAGTTTTTGATCAATACACAAAACATTCCCCCTCTTCAACAACAAGACCCACCTGCTCCAGGGTGAATGCCACCAACTATGCACGATCAACATCTTTGTACTGCATGATTCTGCACTGCCCCTGACTACACTTAAAGAATTTAAGTCCTCCAAAACAGAGAGTATGTTACGTGCTTGAAACAAGTCTTCCACCCTACAGCACTTTACACACTTTTGGCACTATATCAAATAATACTGACAAAAATACAATAGAAAAAGCTCTGCTTCACTCAGTCACGCCCTCTCACTGCAAACCACTGGTTCAATTAGAAACTCCCTCTCCCTTTTCTGACCTGCTTTCATTCCCCCACATTGCTTTTATTATTGTCCTCTCTTTTCCAATCCCCATAAAATCACAGAACGACAGCTGCAATTTAAATAAAACTTGCACTGTATCAGTAAGCAGGCTCACTTTCAAACAACTTACAGAAAGTACACAAATTCACTTCCTTCTAGCAGTCTACCTACATTTGGAAAAAACTCCATGCAGTAATCACTATACTTGTCTATGACTCCAAAAATCAAAGGTCTTGTCCAAATGACATAATTTTAATCAAGACAGCAGTCACACAACTCTGCCACACTAAGTGATGCAAGGAAGTCAGTAATAATAGCTTGTTTAATGACAAAGTGCCTAAACATACACCTGAAGATGTGATTTCCTTACTTTTGCTTTTAGCTGTAGGTACCCGCAGCAAGAAGCTAGTAATCCAGAGATCTCAGGTATACTAAAGAACTCAAAGGATAAAGCCATCAAGATGCTGGAGTAGTGTAGAATGTAAGAAACGTAATAAAACATTACTCAATTTATTACGATTCCTTTATATTCACATGCTATTACTTCTTTTTTATTAATTGCCTAATAGCATTGGCTCAAATGTTTAGTGGAAACTGCAGACTTGGACACACATACATTAGCAACTGAATGAGTTATTAGCTTGAAAAACTAATGTATGCCAACAGAATCCCAGTCCCTAAAACACAGTATCATTTGGCTCAGCTATTGTAACTGCATAGGGAACGCGCTCACTAGTTTTATTTTCATCCCTTCAAACAAAAAAAGAGTGGATGCTTAGAAAGAGGAAAACACCTCCACGTAGTACACAAAATTGACTCTTAAAGTAATGGTGATACATAAAATCAGTCTGGAGCATGATTCTACACAAAACATCCCACAGTCACACCTTTCATTGACAATGACTTTGCTCAGCTTACGATTATTAGAACTCTTCTTGTCCATCTGACACAGCAAATTTTCCTCAGGATCTCACCTTGCACATCACCTTTGAATACATACTTCACAAGCAAACTTGACTTTTATTTCCTACGGAAGTGATTATATGTCCCCTACTAAACTATAATTTAAATATCAGCAAGTCCTTAAAAAAAAGGCAGTTATCTTTTAAGAAATTAAATTTCTAAATATGGCAAGAACAGAGCTATTGAGTACTAAACCAGTGCTTTTTAAGAGTTACTATTGGCCCATAACTGCAAGTAAGATTTAGTCGGAAGAAATTTTTTTTTAGAGGCATGAGGGAAAAACTACTAACTGTACTGATTATTATCTCTGTTGCCCGATTACTTGAAAAAAGTCACAAATTAGACATAAGAGGAAACTTTTTCAACCACTTTCCTGCCAATATAGGAACCCAGCACTATAGTATAGTACCTAAGGATTTGTTCCACCTTCATTTCAGTGACTAAATGTCTGCAGTGTTCAAAGAACAGTTTCTCCTCTGTAAATATAATTTCCATCCTTCACTGGAAGATAAGCACTGATATTCTGCGCAGAAGATAACTTTTTAAAAAGTTAATAAAACGAAGGACAAAAACTTAAGGTTCATGGTTTTCTTTGAACCACTAATGTTCACTGTAACGCCAAAAATATATAATACAAGGAGAAATTGTGAATGATTTTATAAGGAAGTGGTAAAGAACCACATTGAACTTGCAAAGGTGGAAGATTCTCAAAAAGCCAAACTAACCTCACTAATCATAAAGGCAAATAGGTATCTCTTTGGAATGCCTCTTAAAGAGGTAACAGGTTCTTGACAGGGACAGTCATCGGTCACTTTCAAAATTTCTCACCACTACTCTATTAAAGTAATAGGATAATCACTCTTCCATGTTCTTTTCCTTACCCTATACCCTCAAAAACAAAGGAGCTTTATTACTACAGCAACTGCTTCCTATGAGCAGAAAAACAAGGAGAATGGCCTAATCTGTCTCCAAGGGGGTTACTGTCCCTGCTCCAAGCTCCTCAACTCGCTTCCCCTGCACCACTGCTTTCCCCTGCAGTGCTCAGACCTTCAAAAGGAGCTAACTCGGTCCATCAACCTGGCACACCACTAATACACAGGGAAGCAGGAGACAGGGAAACCAGTCATGTTGGTTGCAGAAAGCTGCTTGGTCACCTCAAACTCAACTTCAACAGAAGCCAAAAAAGATTACACAGAAGGAGCAGCTAAGCAAGCCTGTAACTCTCATGGGAAAGAACTATAATGCAAGAACACACAGAAGAATTCAGTAGGGAAAATGACTTGCAAAACCCAAGTCTTAAGCAAAATTAAAAGATCTTACCAAGAAACTGACATCCTTAGTCAAAGTTTAGCTTAGGACAACTGTAAGACTGTCACCCCAAGCGCAAGCAGAACTTAATGCAAAATGACACCTAAGTAAACATCTCTAAGGTTTAAGCAGACCAACTCTGAGAAGTCTTGCTGTGACAATTTAAGTCACCACTGTCTCAAATGCCTTTACCACCTCTCTGCTAGGTCAGGGAAAGCAAACGTGCCTGTGTCCCAGCTGCTCCAGTTCACTGTTAGACGGTGGCTTCAGAGGCAGCTGAGCTGATTTGTCACTGCCAAACAGGTCTTGCTTGCCAGCTTCCCCCAGCTGCACCGACCTATCCTCACACACCAAACTCCAGCACTTGTCCAACCTTTCCACAGGTAAATTCAAATCAGTAGGCCAGAACAAAAACTATCTTTTTGGGGAGGCCAGAGACGGAGAGGCGAAAGAGGTGAAATAAAGAGAACTTCATTGATTCAATCACGAACCCAGTGACTGCCGGCACCACCTCAGCGCAATCAACAGGCACACTCAGGAGAATGTGACCTCCTACTTCAGTAGTAGGGCACTGTTACAAACCTGGTGCACCCCTACCTTCAATTTAGACCCGCTAAATATTATTTTAAATACTGTAAATAATAACAACAACAACAATATTAGCAAAAAGCCAACAAAAACCAGTTCATACATTCCCTTAACTGGTCTTGGTTTAACAACTGTAAGCTCCGACAGAAGTGCCAAGCCCTCCAGAGCAAGTTTCAAGA
This sequence comes from Corvus brachyrhynchos, assembly GCF_000691975.1. NCBI lineage: Eukaryota > Metazoa > Chordata > Aves > Passeriformes > Corvidae > Corvus > Corvus brachyrhynchos. The sequence goes on from NW_008236769.1 coordinate 1,393,283, forward strand.
GCCACTTTTAAATTGTTTTACTGTATTTTCACATTTCTAAAAAACACCTTTAAGAAATGGGGACAATTCCCTATCATCTCCCTCCTCCAGCAACTCAGTCATTTTCAGTCAACTTTTTTTATACAATATAATCTGCTTCTTTATTTTTTTTTAACACAGTACTACTACAGTATGTACCCTCTCCTTTCATTCCCTTTCTTCCTCCAAATTCTATACTGGGAGCCTTCAAAATGCAATAAGGAAGCAGCTCCTTATATTCAATAAAAGTAAACTGCTAGAGTTCTATAAGCTTATTTCTCTGAACTACGTCTCACCCACTGATTCTAGACTTGTAAAACAACTCAAAAATTGTATCAGTATGCAAGCAGAGAACAGGTTATCAGCGCCTAAGCAGGTTGCCATGCAAACAGTAATTTTCAAATTGGCAAATAAAATTTATCTCCTCAGTAGATTAAAATGACGACACAAAACCTGTGCATACGTATACTGTTCAACAAAGCTGTATTTGGCACCAACCTGTGTTACAAAATTACAGGGTTTCCTAGATATCAGATGTTTTCTTGCATCACCCAGGAATTACGTGGTTACACTAACATTAACTGGGCGCAGTTGCAGAATGAGCTGTCAGTATCCTAGAATTAATCAATCTCAAGTGTATTGTTTTGTAATTACACTTATGAATACATCATCCCATGAATATAAAAACAGCAGCAATAAACACATCCCAGAAAAGAATGAGAATTAGAAGGCTCTTTTTCAACTTTCTAGGACAACTAAATCAGTTGGAGGCCATTCTTCCCTGTTAGGCTTTTTCACTGTGATTGTGCTGAAGGTCTCTAACTGGGAAGCATTTAATATAAGCAAAATATTCTTAAACCTTTAAAGTCATATAACTTGCATAGAGAGCAAAATTAGGTGATCCATCTGCAGTTTACAAACCTGTGTTTTAAGAAAAGGAGTTGTTTTAAAAGATTTGAAAGCTTTGGACTTTTTGTCATTGTTGAATTAATTCACAGTTAAATTCTAAGTTTCTAAGATATTAAATCATACTGTAGCTACAGTCCCTGCAATAATTAATAGAGCATTCCAACACAGGAAAGACAGAAATTCATATTCCCATTTAAAAAATACTTGTCTTGAAACAGAAAGAAGAAAGTAGGGTAAGTACAACAAAAACTGTATTTCTGTTTATATTTTATAAGCTAGAAGCTCCTTCTAATTATTGCTAGTTATAATTGTAAAATTAAAATATTTAGAAACAAATTGCTAGAGAAATATAATCTCTACAATGCCTACCATCAAATATGATAATATTTTTAACAACTGTTACGATAACTGGGTCAATGATCCCTGTACAAGACAATTAAACGGACACTCCAATAATAAACTTCTACTCCTCCTTATCACAGTACACTTACAATAACCATATGAAAAGATTAGATTACATGGCTGGAATGCCAGCAAGCTAACACCTTATCATCCTTTTTTCTGGTCTTATAGTATTACAGTTCTCTTACATAGTTACACATGCTCCTATTGTGCCCTAACAGCTTTTGTACAGCATTTTTCATAAGAAAAATCTGAAGAGCACAAATGCAAAGCAGTTATTACTGCTCATTTTTTAAAATGGAAATTGTGTGAATCATACTTAATTCAAGGAGGCTTGCTTTTCAGGTTTGTCAAGTTTAAACTCCACACAGATGCAAATTACTGGTAAACTTCTTCCTGCATCTTAATGAGGTACACTATAAACCATGAAGCCAATTTGAAAACAAGAACACTTTTCTGAGACAAACTTAACTTAGGTATTCTAAGTATTTAAGGAACCACTATTTTAAAAAAAATTTTTTACCCAACAGCACTTAACTTCTGCATGATCTTGAACCTGTGACTGCTACAACACGAGTTTCCCAGAATAATGACTGTGCTGGCACAAATTTTTTTCAACGATTTTACAGCATGAAAAGGGTGCCTAAGCAGTGTTGCGAAGACTCCCAACTGCTGAGCTCCGAACCCAACCTCTTTTCAAAACATTGTCTCATCCTTCCAAGTACATTTAGGCCAAAAGGGAAAGTAAATTGTCAAAAGCGTCTTGAAGTACTAAACAACCAAATCTGTCATTTCAGTTAGCAGCTACCACCCTGTCAAGTGTAACTTGACCAGCTTAAAAATGTTCGCCAACATAGGACTACCAAGTATGTAGTATATGGAACATGCCAATCTATAGGGAGATTTACTTCCTAAAATTTCTGCCCACTGCTGCTTCCAACAGGGCAGACTGAGCTCTCCAAAAAAGAAAAAATTGACAAATGCAATCATGAAAGTTCAACAAACAGATAAATAGCCTGAACCATGGAATGAAAATATGCAGATGGCCACGCAGCCGAGATAAATGAAGGAAAAAAGTCTCATCCTAAAGAAAATCAAGGGGTAACCTATATTAGAAGTTACCACTTAGAATTCAGCATTTTAGAGAAATGATGTATTTTCTTCCAAGGCATTAATGCATTCTGGAAAATACAGCACACTCTGTCCACAAAGCAGGCTTAGTACTGTATTAGTACAATTAATAAATTGATTAGCAATCCTTTCAGTAACTTTGGAGCCCATAAATCAGTTCTAACTAAGTTTAAAAAGAAGAAAAGAGCTTTTAAAGACAATTACGTTGCTATGAGTTTTATGAAAACTGGAAGCTGGATAGACATTTCCAGAATACCAGTGTCACTGAAAAAGACAAAGCAAAATGTGGAAACTCCTGTTTCAACAGCTGATCACTCTGCATATGCCATTTGGTTAGACAGTAAGTATATGCCTTAGCTCTACTACTGCTACACTTTGCCCATTAGGGATGAAGGAGATCATGGTACTGTCCCAAAACCTTTCCTCACCATACAAGGCAGAAGTGTACAGGACACAGAAGTTCTTTAGTCCTACCCTTTACAGAACAACTTAAGAGGCTAAAAACCCACAAACCTGTTACATGACAAGAGAACATACACAAAATACAGTCAAAACAAATGAAGGAAATTCAGAATGCCAGTTTTAAACTGCTTAAATTATCTTATATGGTTATGGGAAAAATTAAATACTGTGAAGATAGCATTCTTATTGAATACAATACGTTACCTACATACTGCTCACCTAGGCATAAGAAATAGAGAAACCATTTGCTCTATAGTCAGATTGAAAACAGAGGATCTCCAGAATTTCTAGTGAGAGTAACACATTATGAAATGCAATGTAACTGTTGAGTTACACACAGTTTTAGGGCCCCTGCCTTAAGTGGATTTTTAAACAAAAAAAGCCCATGAGTTGCATACTGAATGTATTCGTAACTATAAACCTCTTGGAACAGGTATCAAAGTTATATTTACTAGCCTGAAAAAAGCCTAATAAAACATTCTGGCAGTTAAAGATAAACATCAGAAAAGTGTAGCACTGCGTAATTTTTTTTTATTTCCCCAGTGGTTTACAGGTTGTTGTAATAATTTGGTGTGACAAGTTAGCTACCATATTTGCTATGATAGCATCTAGCTTTTTAGATAGATGGTATTGCTATAGGGCAGGGGAAGGACTGCTGGACTATTTATATGACAAGAAAGGTAGTGGGAGAAGTGAAATGTGAGCACTAGGTTTGGAAGCCTGAGGTATTTTTCACTTCTGTTTTGTATTTTTCCATATACACAGGAAACTCCCTTGGGGGAGAGAAAGTACAACTTCCCTACAGCTAAATAAAAGTACATGTGTAAAACAGAGAAGCCACTCAATGTTTCTGTACCCCAATAAATAAAAATGTAAAGAATCAGATAAAAATTTTAACATTGAGATAGCAAAATCTAGTTTTCCCACCTCCAAAATATCTTCAAAATCTTTGCAGCAGTAGAAAACTCAAGAGACAATCACCTCCACACATATATACATACATCATTATCTACCTTCAGAGATTTCATTCTGTTCCCCAGCCCCACACCAGCGTCCATCCATTCCTCTCCATTCCCTGTTACTATTACAAAGTGAGGCAAAGATGAGGAAGAAGGATAGAGTTAAGACAATCCACCCAGGGGTGCAGGGCCTTCTGCTCCCACTGCTACCGGGCACAAGGGTTATTCTTACTCAGGCCAAGGCTCCAGCAATCCGTTTCTCCATTTCCAGCAGCAGGATTAATGGACAGCTAAAGAAGAGTAAGAACCATACAAGCCTAAACAGTACCTCCCCATAAAATTCTCCTGTCTGTGACTATTTTCAGTTCAGGACAAGGAAATCTGAAGGCAACTTCACATCATCAATACGATCAGCCTCAAAGAGTCCCTCCACCCCAGAACTAAAACTTAGTTTTAACAGGTCAGCAAATCCAGTTTCATACTGGAGTGACACTGGAAAAGCCTGCAAATCACACAGCTCAGCAGCCACAGACGCTAACTGCTGACCAAAGCGCTGCGACAGAAGGCCACTGTTGTCTGAAGGTACACACAGAAACCAGCTGTCAAGTGTGGCATGATAATACAAATGCGTATTAATAAAATTAACCACAAACTTTAAGGGAAAGCATAATAAATCTCTACCGGTCAATTTTGGCAGGGGGGAGGAGAGGCAGCGAAGGAGTGGTGCTGTGGAGTTTTCTGGGTAAGTTAGTTTTTTGGTTTCTTTTAAAAAGGAAAGAATTTTCCAGTTTTCCCCCAGAGACTGTCAACTAAAAAGCACAATGCCCTTTAGGACATAAATCTCCATTAACTTCACAAACAATGCCATGACAGGCACCCAACAGCTTTTCAACTATGATACTTTTACTAGTTATAAGACCTGGTTGGCCATGCCAGCACACCTTGGGACAAACCTGAAGTATACGCAACATCAGCACACCATTCTTCCCAAAACATAACGAGTATAGAGAGCCCCAGTTATCCTGGCTGGAAAACCAGAGCCCATCCTTCAAGGTATCCTAGAGCCCTGTTAAAAGAGCTCCCTGGACCTGCATGCCACCCAACAGCTTGCAAGCCGCTTGAGTGACAGGTGAATGCAGGTTACTTACAGGAAGGACAGTGTGCCAAGACCTAGGGCAATTTGAACTCTGAGTCCTCAAGAGGTTTCTAACAGCTACAATTAACTACAGACACTGCAGAAAACAGACAGAATAAGCAATCAAAAGGACTGAGACAGCATGTCAAAAGCAAGTGGACAATGCAATAAACAGCCTCAGGCAGAGAAAATATAGTGGATTCCATTACAGATTATTTGCAAAGGAGAAGCTGGCAAATGACTCAACTCTTAGGAGAACTGCACGAAGCTACTTTTGGCTTCCAAGAAAGAAATTAAGAAAGCAGCTGAAAAAAAGGAAGACACCACAGAGCAATGGTGATCTGGGACAATGTTTAAGTGTTTGCTTCCTGTTTCTACAACTATGGACCAGTGTTACCAGAGTGATAGTTTGAAGACTCCTTTTACCAAAGGAAAAAACCTTTAACCGAAGGAGAAAGGTTGCACACATTAGCCTCGCTGGCGGGAACCATTATTCAGTTCTGATATCCAAATGATATGCCTGTTTGACTTTCTAAATTTTGTTCCAAAATGAAGTGGGAAGAATGCTTTAGACAAAGGGCTGTGTGAGCTGTTTAATCAGCAACAGTAAACTGAGGCTCACTGTTGAAAGAAAAAGTGCACCATTGTTACACATCTACTTCCAGAATACCTCTATATTAAGCTTTCAAATACATGTTTTTTGTGAAGCAAGAACAGACAAGATCAGGACATGTATTACTAATAAAGTTGCCTTCTATAATGAGAACAAAAAGTGTAGGAGAGAACTATCTCAATCAAACTGGTAATTTTTATATTAAGACACCCCAGTATGTTACCATTTCTCTAGGGTTCTGAAATGGTATGAAGAAAACCAAATCAAATGCTTGTATTCAACCACTGAATCAGGCAAAAAGAAAAGTTACAATTTTATGCAGAATGTCACAATGCTCTTTTAACCCATCTTATGTTAGAAGAAACTTTCTGTACAGTAAATATAAATCCAAGTTGTATATTAAAGCTGTATAACAAACACTTTTAAGTGTACCTGTATGCACAGACACACACCCATCATTTCTTGGGCAATGCTTATTTACGGAATTTAGCTTTCAAAACCTGGTCTCAGCTTTACTTTGTTTGCTTTCATCACTTCAAAAACAATCCTTTCTCCCTGTTCTGTTGCTTTAGAAATATACCATGTTAGTAAGAACAAAGTGTCCTGCTTCTTCACAGCTTTCAATATACACCCTACAAAGCCACTATAGCAACAGACTGCAGTCTATATTCATTCAAAGTTCTATTTTATCCATTCTCTTTGGAGTAGCAAAAGGATAAAAAAATAGTAGTGGCTTCCCATACATGAAGAGAACCGAAACATTTCAAAAGAAAGAAGGGTGGTAAAAGCAAAAAAACGAAACTCCTTCAAAATAAAATGTTCCTTCACTATGTCTTCTTTCCCCTCCCAAAATATATTTCCTGCCTTCACAATAGTAAGACTGGATCTTTCTTTGGCTTTACCAATACAACTTAAGTTTTACTCTTCTCTCTCAGTATCAGTTTTGTCTTTTGTTACATGAGATATCTCAGGTTCTTGAACTCTTTAGATTTTATTTTCTCTCCAACCCTCATCTGTTTTTATGGGGGGAGACAAGTTGCATACAAGTGCTTATTAGACAGCCCCTCTCATAATCAAAGACACTGATGAAGTTTCAAGTTCCCAAAAGTAAGGAACAGGGTTTGGACTTGATTTAAAACATACAGTTGTTGGATTGCTGAGTAGCAACAGTGACTTCCCCACTCTGTAGATAATGCTGGTGGTGATGCTCAAAGTACACCATAAGCCTTACAGAGCTAGTAACAGCAAAATATAGGGGAAAAAAGGAACAACACAGTTGGGAAGTAGTCTGAAAGTACTGCCCTGGACAAACATAAGTGAACATGGACTGCCCAGGAACAAAGAGAATGGGGCTTACACAAAAACTCCGCAGAAAAAAATCCAGACAAAGTATTCTGGTGTGCTACTCCACTAAAAATAGTAAAAGAGAGGGGGAAAAAAAAAAAAAAAAAAAAAGAGAGAGATCCAGAAGCAAAACTAATTGAGGGCTGCTCACAAAATTCAGGAGAGAACAGAACTCAAAATGACCAAGCAAAATACAATACTCTGTGTTATTTCAGTATGCTTTATGTATAACAAGAGGAAGCAGAACTGACCAGATCTAAACTGGAATCAGAGGAAAGGAATGTCAAGCAGTGGCTATACATGTTTTTCAACTGATGTCAACACAAAAAAAAAAAAAAAAAGAAAATATTAGCTAGGAATGCAGTTTGTACAATGGCAGAATAGCATTTTTAATCTTAAAAAAATGTACTATCATTACTGAAAAAAATCTTCTACAATTGGGGCCATTAGGTAGGAGATCAGAAGTGTCACCAGTAAAATCTGCTGAGTACTTCCAACGATGATACCCAGAATTTGAATCCTATGCAGAGTAAGCACATAGGAAAACTTCCAATAAGTGAACAAGTCTCCTATCTCCACAGATACAATATTCATCACAGCTTAATACCCTCTGTTGCTCTTGGTTTGGTTTTTTTGGCGAACTAGTCAAACTATAAAAGATAAACTTTTAAATTCAACCTGATGCAATACAACTTTCATGACTATGCAAACTGACAAGTCTAACCAGTCTACTGCTAAGTGCCATCCAGCAACATGGTGAGACAGTAAGGCAGGAAGGTCAGTTCAGTTTTTCTGATTATTTACTAAGTATTTAACAATCAAAAAATAAAGTTAAGATTTTTTTAAAGTTAAGAAAAACCGTGGAAACCACAAACATTGGAAAAACAAGGGATATGCCCAGAGCTTTTCTTCTTATATATTTTATTTCCATATGGAAATTCAGGCTACATTCAAGGAACACTCACATAAGGATTGGCTTCAAACTCTGTCTGGAGAGGAACCTTCGGCGTATCTTCTGAGGTCACTTTTTGTTTACTGCAGTCTCAAAAGCTACATGCAGATGCAGCCAGTCAAAAAGAATGACTACTACCCTTACAGCACAAGGGATCCAGTAACAAAAGTCACCCTACACTTTCTGTACACTTTAACAATCACAAATTACTGTAAAGGCCTAGTCTACTTTTCCTTTGCATTTGAGGTATGATTTATCACTTCAACAAGCTAATTGGGCGTAAACTCAGTAAAACCTTTTTTAAATATTGTTTCATAACGACTCCTTTGTTTTGCCTGCTAACTGTTGTGAAATACAGGTATTTTGCCCATTGCAAAAAAAAAAAAAAAAAAAAAAAAGCAGAATGTTCTGACGTTTGTTTTGGCATAGTTCTCACGTTTGTTTTAACACAGTTCTTGGTATTTTGAGAGTGCTGCTATCTAAACGTAAGCACTGGGAACATTAATCTTATTTACTGTATTATCAAAACTGAACATAAGCCTGGCCAACATCTATATTATTAATTAAAACAGATCACCAGAATAGGTTTTCATGCCTTTCCTGCTTCAGGTGACTCTTAGAGCAAAAAATTTACTTTAGAGAACTGCATGTTTTTTTCTCTCTCCATAACACATTCTTCTATCACTCTTACAAACTAAGAGACATGTTTACCTCCATAATCAACAGCAAAACAATCAGTAGAGGAGGGCACTCTTGTAAATTTAGTACTTATACAAAAATCCCTTAAACTTTTATATTGTGATCAGAATTCCACGTCATTATCATGTGCGCTGACTGAAACAGTTTGTCACAATGCATCAAGTATGCTACAAGCCTCTTTCAAAGAGGAAGCCTGATCCCAAATACTTATTTTGATTAACTGCTCTGCATGACTTCTTAATGAGAAATTTGTAATGCACACAAACAAAACAAACGAAAAGCAACATCAACCATGCAACAGCAAATGAAAAAAAAATGGAATGCAAAGGAAAATTTAAAAAAAAACCAAATGAAAACCCCCCATACAAACAAAAAAACACACACAAAACCCCAACCAACCAAAAAACAAACCAAAACAAAAAAGCCCCAACAAACCACAGCAAACCAACAACATCCCAGGACTCAGTGCTGACAAAGAAGTACTGAAGAGCAGAAGAAAAAAATTTGGCCGGAAAAATACTTGGACAAAAAGGCATATCGAAAATAGTTTTGATATATCCCCATAATTCCTGGAAGGTAGTACTTTATTGAGGATTTTACTAGTCATCACCATGTATCTACTGCAAAACTAAGAGAGCATGAAAAAAAGCACACACATGCAGAACAACAGAAGTCTTTCACCAAAGCTTTTTCTTTTCTGAATTCTGACACTCACTACTGAAACCAGAGCTGGGTGGCAGATTTGGAAAGCAGTGATACATTTTCAGTTTTGAAAATAAGTACCTATACAGAATAATTTCTCCCGCAGTACAAAGCACAGCACACTGCAGCATCACTTAATTTTATTACAGGGCACATTTATCTACTGGTCATGCCCCAACCATCGCATCTGTCTCAATTATGTAAGAGCAGCATCTCTCTAGTGTCCACTCTAACATCCCCCACTATAACCAAAACACATTAATGATGAATACAATCACTCAAGTCTTCTTTACCATACCTTTCTGTTATGCAGATGAAAAATGTAAGGAAGTCTTATTTCTCTTGACCTGCTTTCACAGCCACAGTTGGGAGAGAAAACATGATGTCACCTGTCAAAACTCAGCAAACACCCCATAACTACACCAAGTACGAGAACAGAGGCAGGAGACAGTAATTCTATTTCCACCTCTCCACAGACTCTGTCTGACCTTGGCAAGTCAATGGGTTTTTATGCTTGTTTTTTCATGTTCAGGACATGAAGAGCTTTTACGCAGACAGCTGGAACAACAACAATAACTGAGTAAGACTCACTATTATTATTCTGCCTGGCCTTAGAACTCTTCCACAATGGCATAAACTCAGAGTGTGCACAAGCACCTCCAAGACTCTAGACGTTTATTTTGAAGCCCCCTTTATGTAATATCACGAGTGAAAGCAGTAACACTCCTTACCGAGACAACCTCCCCTGTAATCGATAACTGATAAAAGCGTAGTTTCACAAATTCTTCTGCTGAGCAAACAACTTTAACCTTATTTTCTACACTAGCAATTCCTAATCCACAACTTGCCGCTTGCAAACACTGCCTGCAGATCCTTTGCCACTGCTCCTAGACAAAATTAAATTACAGAGTAAAAATAAGAGCTGCCAGGAAAAGGAAAGCAGGATATTTTCTGAAGAGTATCTTTTATTCCATGCAGTTTCTATGGTTCGGCAAAAATTAGGGACCAGTATTTGGCACAATTCAATTCCCTCTTTCAGGCTTGGAAAATTCTGAATTTCACAGCAGCCTGATGAAGTTTCATTTCGATACCAAGTTTTCCTGGTAACCTCCCAAAGCACCACACACTGGAAATATGCCACAAGAATGGCTTTGAAAAAAACAAAGTGCAGATGAAAGGTCCTACAGACCAAGCAATGTTACCAAGAATAAAAGTAGAAAGACATTTTTTTCTGGCACATTCAGAAAAATGTCTATATTTGTCTGTACTCATAAAGGAAAAAATTTAAGTGTTCATTCCTCTACTCAAATAACTGTAAGAAATTAGATTAATAACCAAAACACCAACAAGGATCCATTGTAGTACATACCCTTTAATCTAACCTACGAGAAGTAGAAAAATCAAATGAAGGTGTGATCTCACACAGAGCAGTTAAAAATGATCAGTTGCCAATACAGGTTGTTCACTATTGGAGAAAGTGTTCTGGATTTTCAAGGCACTGATGAAATAGCACTGTATACAAGTCAGTCATGTAATGTAATAAAACAGAGATAAGCTCTTGCTCCTGAATAACAAACAAATGAAGAAAAGTTATACCATAACCACAACCACGGTATGGTCTTCATGTTTTTCAAGTGAAGCATGTAAACAACTTTAGAATCAGACTCATAGAACATCCCGAGTTAGAAGGGACCCATCAAGATCATCAAGCCCAATTCCTGTCCCTGCGCAGGACACCCTCAGAATCACACCATGTGCCTGAAAGCATTGTCCAGGTGCTTCTTGAACTCTGTCAGGCTTGGTGCTGTGACCACTTCCCAGAGGAGCCTGTTCCAGGACCCAACCATTCCCTGGGTAAAGAACCTTTTCCTAATATCCAACCTAAATCTCTCTTGACACAAATTCAGGCCATTCCCTTGGGTCCTGTCACTGGTCACCAGAGAGGAGATCAGCATCTGCCCCTCTGCTTCCCACTGTGAGAAAGCTATAGGCTGTGATGAGGTCTCCTCTTGGTCTCCTCCAGAACAAGACAACTGATCTCAGTCATTCCTCATATGGCTTTCCCTCTAGACCATTCACCATCTTCATGGTGCTCCTTTGGATGCTCCCTAGGAGCTTTACATCTTTCTTACATTGCAGTGCCCAAAACTGCCCCCAAGACTCGAGGTGAGGTCTCCCCAGTGCAGAGCAGAGCAGGACAATCCCCTCTGTTGCCTGGCTGGCAATGCTGTGCCTGATGCACCCCAGGACACGTTTGGCCCTCCTGGCTGCCAGGGCACTGCTGACTCACATTCAGCTTTCTGTTTACCAGGATGCTCAGATCCCTTTCTGCAGCCTCCCATTCCCTAGCCTATGTACATCCACAGCTGCCCCATCCCTGGCACTTGCCTTTGTTAAATTTCACGTCTGGTGATTGCCCAGCCCTATAACTAGCCAAGATCACTCCGCAGAGCCTCTCAGTTTAAATAACTACGGAAATATGTACTTCAACTCAACATCAATGTTTCAAGACTTATCTACATAAAAAGACGCGCTCAAAAAAGAGCCTCACAAGCTTCCTGAAGTCATGTGCTCTCAACTGAAGTGTTCAGACTGCTTTAGAGAGAACAAATCATGTCCCAGGAGCATGTCATTCATTAAACAATCTTATTAATCAAATAGTAAAACATTATAACAATTATATCTTACAGTAAACTTTTATGATCAGTCAGGCTTTTAAAAATAAAAATACTAACAAAAATAGTGTTTATCTTCATCTCTGTTTATTTTATATGATATATAATTTTAATATATATATAATACTAAAACGTCTTATATATAATAATAGTCTCTGTCTACTGTAAGGATCAAAATCTGCAAGGTCCATCAAGAGACTTCTCACACTGTACATACTGAAACCCTTATGTTCTTTTCTTTCTTGGTAAAAAAGTTTACCAGTGCAAATATGTACTTTATGCATTTACAAGTGTAAGAGCAAGAAGATACATGACCATATGTCACTATCTGGATAACTAAAGTGCAGTTGAAGAGCAGGAAGTATTTTTCAGAAAACGAAATTTTTTAAACAGTATAAACAGTCTGAAAAATGGCTGTGATGTGACACAGCAAAGGTGATAAAAGTTTCTCCAGGTTGTAAAAGTTACTTAACTTTTTTTGTGAAAGGTAGCAACCACAAAATACATACACACACGAATTATGAGTAAAGAACACCACATAAGTAGAACCTCAGGAAATGAGATAAACTCTAAGTTTAGCCCTTACTTTTCCAAGACTCAGTAAGAATGTAGGGATATGGAAACTGCTTCTATTAATAATTTCTTTTTCAAAGAAGTGTACTGGCTGTTTCCTTTTCTGAATTTTTACATTACCAGAGATAACCTTAATTCTGTATTATTTTCTGACGTCATATAATCTTAATTGTTAATTAATGCAATTATGTTCAAGCATGAAGTGTACAATATTATAATGCTATAAGCATTTCCACATAAAAATAATGGCAGTTCACTAAGATCAAGAATATAATTATTATTTATAATTATAAAACTGCCTTGAAATACTACAGACTTAAAAGGCATATCCACTTTTGTCAATAGAATTAAGATTTCATCTGACAATACGGCTAGTGACATTTACCTTTTTCTCTTCTTCACCTAAAGACAAAAGAAAAAAGTAATTCTATAAAAGCAGGCATACACAATTGCTCAATTTTTAAAAATATTGAAATAAATTTAAAAAAAAACTTAAAAATACACCTTCCCTGTGAAATGCTCTTGGGAGACAGTATTTCAGCACATTAGTGCCATATAGGTCAGTTAATAATGTGCTTGCAATTAACATCCAAAGAATTTAGGGTTGCAAGTATTACAAACACAGAAAACATGTCCTGAAACTTCAGAATTCTGCCGACGTGATTTGCTCTCCAAATGTCAAACTAATATTGTGTAGAAACTACATTCTTCATCCCAAGAGAGATTCTAACAAGTTGTGTAAGACAGAATACCTGTTTGTATTAAATACGTATTTTACAAATCCAAACTACAACCTATCTCTTCAAGTTTATCAAAAACCAAACATAGCATAGAACAGGTATGCATTGCACCTTAACTGTACTCTTCAGCAAAAATGAATTAGTAACTATAAAACCTTTCTTCAAAATCTTTACTTGTGAAGGCACCACAAGTCTTTTAGGAAGACTTTATAATACCTACAGGCTACTTGCTCTTCTTTTCACTATTTTTAAACATAGGAATTGGAGTTCAAAATACTGAAAAACAGTCCTAAAATTAATTATTACTGAAAAACAGAAATTAGCAAGTCAGAGGAAAGAAACTCACTGTCATTGACAAACCCACGATCTTTATGCAATTCGTAGCATGGAACGAGACTTAAGAGAGAGCTACTTCTGCAAAAAGGTATCAGCAAAGGATATTGCCTTTTAATTGGCTGTAACAAGCACACACACACTATGCCAAATACAATAGTCTACAGATTATTTCTGGAGAAATCAAGCTACGGAAAGATTATTTTCAAACTTTCTTTGTGCTCTCTATCAACCAGAATAAGTCAAACAACAAAGAGCTACTTAACACAAGGAATAAACAGTGAAAGCAAATAAAATCCAAATTAAGACCTTAACTTCATGCAATTGCTCCTACTGAAACTAAAAAAGGTTTTGCCAGCATTTCAGAGGACTCCTTCAAGAATACAGTGCTCACAAGGAGTTCCCAATAGTCTGACTTTAGACAGCTCATGCTCCTTGATAACAATTTAAATGTCAGTCACACAAAACCATCTAATCATTTGATTGTAAACAAGTTTTTCCCAATCTTTAACACTCATCAGGTGCATATACACAGTACAATAGCTGTAGTTATGCTATTACTCAAATCTTAATAAGCACTGTTTAAACCTTCAGTGACAGTCAAAACTGTAGCCTGAAGAACCCATCCACGAATTCTAGTCCTATAGTCTATATGATTCCTGTTTCCACTCCTTAAGCTTCACTGAACCCATTCTGACTAACATCTCTTGCAGCCTAACCCTATGATGAGGCTCAGAATCAATACGTAATTGTTATCTTCCTAGACCTGTCAATCATGCAAGACTACCAGCAATGCTTCTTTTCTGGAAATAACTCTCCCTCATTTCCTTGGCATTGTTGCTCTCATGATTATCCCTTATCATTCTAACTGTTCTTTCAGTGTATCCTTCTGAAGGAGCCTTCTCATTCACCTGTATTATTTTATCAATCACTTCATAGGTTTTGGTCTTGCATCCCTTTCCATTCGTCTTCATTCTGTCCAGGGCCAGGATTCAAATTCACCTATGAACTCCCTGCCATCAATCAGAAATATCCTTTCTACTCCCTAGCTCCTGTGCTTGTCCAAGTCAACACCCCAGCTTGAATCTCTCTCCCCATATTGATGCCTCACTATCAGCTCAGTATCAGCACAGACAACACACAGGTCTTACTCATTCTACTATTGCTTCAGTCTCCTTTCCACTACTGCAAGTCCTGAACCTAATTGGGCATTAGCCCCCAAACCTAGGTTCTCTATAGGTCCTAGAAATAACCTGGTGTTGAGGTCCTAGCAACACCCATCACATCCCTTTAGTAGGTGAAATTTTATCAGTGACCACGGAAGTTCACACCTGAAATAATGAAGCACACTTCCTCATCTTTCAAGATCCAGAATTGACCCTTATGAACATTCCTCTCTCTATAGCTTTTTTTAGCCTACAGCCAGATCACAGAAGTCCTCCCCTGCCTCATCTCTTGAGCAGCATCCACTTCACTCTCTACTTCAAGACCCTCACTGGTCAACGTCCTCATTCTAAAATTACTAATCAGGATGTAGATGAGATTAAAGTTCTGATAAACTGTTATATTTTCATCTCTGAACTTCTCTTCCCTTGACCTTGTGGTTGAGAGAGCTCCAGGAAACAGCACCCTCATTCAAAAACCTCCTACAAGTTTTTTCCTTAGTTTCTTAGTTCTCATTAAAAACAAAGAAACAAAATGACCAGATGGCTGTCACATCTACACTACTGCACTAAAATTCACAGCACTGATGCCAAACATTCTCTTGTGCCATCACAGATCTCATGAGTCTTCCCTGACCCTTAAATCATTATGCCTTCTGGGTAAGGAAACCCCTCATAACCACAGAACTCCTGGATGACTAATTCAGACATGGAACTTGAATAGCTTGTTATTTAGAAAAGTGTGACTAAAACAATTTTCTACTGTACAGTGCCTATGGAAAACATCATACCAGCAACAAACCTACTCAAGTTATTTTTGTCTTTTTTCAAGACTTCTCAACCTGTTTGAAAAATAATCCAAATGTTATACTGTAGACTGCTATTACAGAGGTTTTCACTGGTAATCGAGTGCCCAAGACAATGCCTACTATTTATTATTTCAATCTCTCATCTCTAAGTTGGCTTCTAGTATATTAAAGATCAGGTTGTCCCAGGCTACTGAGAAGATACTATTCCATAGTTTATGTCACTTTAAAACTACAAAATTAAATTCATGGCATTAGAGATTTTCTCTGTCACATGGCTGTATTAGACTTAGCAGAGCAATTTTCAAACTAATTGATGCCTACAGGTATTTTTGCAGCATCAGCAATTATTTAAAACCAAGTGGTTTGCACTCAAAATGTTATATAATTAAAGAAGCACATTTTCATTAATTTTGTCATCCTAAAATGGTATTTCCCTAAATTGTTCACAACCAAAACCAAAAATATTCCACAAAACCCCAAAAATACTATTCTATAACCCCATCTAGAAATTATCCACTTCTTTCAAATAATATTTGTGAATAGTAATTCATTTTAAATTACTTGTCTCATGTTTCTGTTTACCTTTTCACTATATCTAGTTCTGACACCGCCCAGTTTAGGTTGTGACACTGTACATATGAGCAAGTTTAATCAAAACCCTCCTTGTGAGGCAGCAGCACGAGTGTGCCACATGCTGCAAACAACAAAGTGGTAACATATGCTGACTGCCCCCCAAAACTGCTGCAGTAAATTCCTACTATTCCAATCCAATACTGCATAAACCTATGTACCATAATTTAAGCTCAGACATATCGTTTTCATGGGGGGCGGGGGGGAAAGCTTCTTCATTCAGGTAACACTGAGTGCAAAAGAGCCATAAGCTTTACCTCAAAGTTTGAGTGCCCATGTGATGCCCATTCAAACGCAATGCAGGATTTGCATATTACATTCTTCAGTTATTGCTTTTAATTTCACTTTTTTTCCTCTGTCGAAGTAAGTTTTTACAGAACAGGCCAGAAAGAAAACTCCTTATACCAACTATTTTGGGAAAAAAAAAAAAAAAATCAGCTACTGGAGAAGCAGCAATTTTTAATCCTACTACACACAGACAACTCAGCATCAGAGCCACGCTCCAAACACAAGTCATGTAATTTAAAAAAAAATAAAAAAAAAAAAAAATCAGGCTCCTTCATGTAATATAACTATAACATTAACAAAAGTTAGCATATTTCATTTTACCTACACTGGAAGTATTTAACAATAAGAACAAAAAACTATTTTTCCAGAGAAGTATTTGACTTAGAGGTTTAAACAAAAAATGTAGAATGAAAAACCTAAACTACACACAATTTTTTCACTCTTGTTAAAATGGTATTTTTTTCTACTGCTCTGCTTATTTGATCGCTGTTTTTAAAATAATCGACAGTTGTTTTGTCAACATTTTAATAGACATCTGAAAAGGATAAAAGTAATATCACAAACATTAGAACACTTCTGACAAACCTGTAATAATAACAAAAAACAACAAATAATAACAATAAACAAAAGGAAATGGAGCCCAAATATTTGGATGAGTAAACTAACAGAAACGTGGAAAAACTTAACTGCTAACTACAGCACATGCTAATAGTTATAGCAAACTTTAAAAGCATTTGTTCCCTTCTTTCAACTCCAACCTCTAAAACAGTACACTCCAGGAATCATAACAAACAAGATTAGCCTCCCTAAAGAACATTTAATTGGGAAATTGTGTATCAGCCACAAGATGCCTTCATAAGGAGAGAAATCAAGCAAAAGCTTCAATTTATTTTTTGACAAACAAGAGCGAGGAATTGGAAACACTACTGCAGCCAAACAAAAC
The DNA here is from genome assembly GCF_000691975.1 of Corvus brachyrhynchos. Lineage (NCBI taxonomy): Eukaryota > Metazoa > Chordata > Aves > Passeriformes > Corvidae > Corvus > Corvus brachyrhynchos. The sequence goes on from NW_008236769.1 coordinate 1,410,763, forward strand.
AACAAAATACCATAATGCTACCTTCTCCACGAGAACAAAAGCATCAACCACCAACTCCACCCCACCCCCAAGCAGGCTGTTGCTCTCTAACCACAGAGCCAATGCTGTAGACAATGTAATCCCACAGGGAAGACAGAAGGTCACAGACACACTGCGAAATCTTAAAATAAGGTCCACGTTTTAGAAAGACACAGAAGTACTTTAACGAGACAAAATTTCATTTGGAACAAACAGGTGGAGTATAGAAACAGCCTGTCCTTCTCCTGACTGCCTCTTCCCTCAACACATAGAGGGAGGTTACACGTGCTCAGGGTAGCCCAAAATTAAGGACACGGCACTTAAAATAAGCAGCAGCAATCAAGATGTGGCGAGGATGGCAACGTGCAATGTAACACTGCAGGTGTGATCGCATGCTGTATACCAGCAGTGGATCTGTTATTATTCATCAGCTGTAGGTGGCAAAGAGGGTGTCACTTATTACGGTGACACATGCTGCAGCTGGCTAGCCATGATTAAGTATTACCCACTGTGGTTGAAAGGGATGGACACTACCATTCATTATGATCCAGCATGGCTTAGTCGGGTAGGCAGGCTGCTACCCTTCCCTGCACCGCAGCATTTGAAGGAACGCAGCTAAAACTCAAAAAAGCCCTGGGAATGGTGTGCAGAGAGGAGAGAAAGGGAACATCGGTCGCCCAGCCTGAAGGAACGGGTGTCCTGCTAGCAGGGGCGGAGAGCCCGCCCGCGCTCGGCGCGACCGA
>NW_008236769.1:1412683-1429131 GCF_000691975.1 Corvus brachyrhynchos
CCCCGCGCGTGGGACCGCGCGCCTCGTGCTGCCCGCGGGCCCGGCACGTGCGCGGCCCGGAGAGAGCTGCGGTGCTGGAGGCGCTGAGGGGTCCGGCGGCGCGGAGTGGGGAGCGGGGCAGGGCGGAAAGAACTCCTTGTCAAATGCTAAATAAAAAGAGCGGGAGGCTGGGACTTGGAGGCACAGCCCTTAGGAAGACCTGTTAGGTTCCTTACATGTAATCGTTAACGTAATTTTTTTAGAAGTAGGTTTTACATTAAAAGCCCGGTTTCATAATTTTGTTTTCATCTGCAACCGAAGTGCGTAAGATGCGTTTGTTTAGCAAACAGAAACGGTGGAGTCTGCCAGAGTCCCAGCCAGCTGAGCGAACCCTGTGGCAACAGACGGCTGAGGGTGGGCACGGGGACAGGAGGTATCTGCAACACGGAGCTGCCGGGGTGGGCTCCGACGTTTTCATAAGACAAGAAAAGAAGACCCCAGTTTTGGATTTATTTAACAACATTGCCACTTCAAGGTGAGGGTCTGATTGTCCATCAGGAGACCATATTTGAAAACTAATCCTTTTATATCAAGACTTCTGTCTGTTCAATTTCCTCTATGTGTTTAGTATAACATGTCAGTCTAACTTCGGGACAAATGCTACATTGATTTCAAAGATTGCTGAGATTCCAAAGCCCACATCTTTTTTTCTTACTTTAGCTCTGCTGTCTTCCAAATTACGGAAAAGGTAACATTTCAGTAATCCCATTAATAGGATTTTAGGTTTCTCTCCCACATATGCGCTTCATTGCTAATGCTAATTCAATGAATAATGTCTCAGATAAATAAAATCATGTTTTAAGAGATTCCTCGGTGACAAAGTTTTCTGTACATCTCCTGTACAAACAGCTGCTGTCTCCTGTCATTAAGGGACTTTCCCCATCATGATTTCCCCCTCCTCATTAGATACAAGAGGACTTTGATTAGCTCCCTTGTAGGCACAGTTCTTGGCAAAAGCACAATGCATACTGGAAATCCTCTGTAGTGTTTGCAAAGAGCAACTCATAATCCCTTTGGAAATCTCTTCCTAAAAACATCTTTTTTTTTTTTTTTTTTTTCTCTCAAGGCTGAAAAATGATCTCAGATCATGCTAACTCCATTCCATTAAGAATAGTTTCTGGATGTTTGCCATGGACTGTCTCTAGATGGTTATTTTATGGGGCCCCTCTTTTAGTGTGTTTTGAATCAAACTGGAAAATCTAAAAATACAGCACACAATAATCTGCAGTGTCTAGCCTCTTTCAATAGTTTACAAAGAAGGCTTTGATTAATAACCAGATTAATTGGATACTGGAGCAGGTATATTATTTCGAAGAATTAATAATTATGGAAACCATTGTAGTCCTTTCCATCACTGACAGCAGTACATTATAAAACAAATAACCATTGATTTTATTTTTTTTAATTATAAAAGATTTGCAGTTCAGAAGGCCAGGAATACTATTCAAATCAAAAACAATAGCCTGAACTTCATGTGAGTAGCTGGTGGAAGAAAAGATAATACGCCACCGAAGATTTCTTAATATTGTTTATGCATTGAATTTTCTTCTTGCTGCTAAAAGTTTGTATTTCATATGGAGTGTGACTTTATTGGAAACTGAAAGCATCCACTGCCTCAGGGAACTAGACCTCACTTTCTGACCTGTAATGAATATAAGCATTTCCAGAGCTGAGGTAGAAAAATTTAAATACCGGGTTTGCACCATTTAAATTTTTGTGTTTGCTATGCAAATCAGTATTTTGACTTTTTGATTTAAGCTCAGCTGAGGTTGGCAAAAGGGTTCTGAGTCAGGCCTATCACTTCAGAGACAATTTGAAGAAGCACAGCTTGGAGGCGCCTTTGAAGGATATGATTTCCACAGATGTTGGGCTTCACCCGTGTTCCAAGCAGATGCTCTGCCAGGTGACTCCAATTGGGTGCTCATAATCATTAGTCACCTTTGAAAATGGAAGACTGTTAAAGCAGGAAATCCAGTTTACTCTCACTTGTAAACTGGGGGACAGGACCACCTCAAAATTACTTGGATTCACCAACACGTGCATATGCGGACGGAGCCACTTGGCCAGTGCTTAGTGGATCTCAGCAGCGTCATCTGGGAATCCATACAGTTCCCCTGTCCTCTGAGTCTTGCTTTGTGTGGAAAGGGGAGAAAAGACAAGGACCCTAGCAAGAGCCCATGGAATCGTTAGGGATCAGGCCCTCTGTGTAGGCGGGGAGGAGGTCTTTTGGCCTGGAGTTTTGTCCCACCACTGGTACTGCGAGAGCTGCTGGCTGGCAGTGCTCAAGCAGCCCAGCTTTGGAGGAGAAGGGCAGGGAGGAGCAGGGAGCATGGGATGCAAGCTGTGATAACCAGGCCAAAGATTTCAACAGCTTGTTTGACCAGTCCAGACCGAACTTTCTCCAGCTCAGCCTTGGCTCTGGGTTTCCCCTAAGCTCATTCCTTTGGGCACAGCACTAGCTAATATGCTTCTCATTTGGCAACTGCTTCTCACCTTGCTGGTTTGGAGAAAGATGAGAAAACAAAAGACTTGCACCCTTTTGTGTAGAAGGAATCCCAAGTTTCTTATGTGGTTAACACACGAGTGAGAGACGGGCAAGGGGACAAGAGACTCTTTCTTAGATCAGCCTGTCTTACAAAAAACGTCTCACAGTGTGTCCTGTAAAATCCCAGCTATTTTAAAACCCAGTGACCTTCAAAAGCATTGTAGGTAGTGAGAACCACAGTTATATGGATCTTCATTATAAAGAGCAGGTTTATCTTGAGATGTTGCAGTTTGTAGGTGGTGTAAATCACACATTCTAGTGGTAGGCACTGTGATACAACCCTGCTGGAATTTCATAAGCACAGGATGTACAGCGTGGTTCAACCATGTCTCTAGGAAAGCAAATAAACAGGCAGTTGCCCACAGAACATCTCTTAGATCGGAACTTTGGTGCATCTGCCAACAAAAGTTATCACTTAAGCTGTTAGCCAGCCAGCTCAATGTCAGAAGTGTGTCTGCTCTTTAAAATGGATGCTGATGTTCAACACAGCTCAGAGAATCTGCGACATTGTCTTAAGGATGGCAAGGAGAAAGAATAGGCTAGTTAGCAGTCTGCAGCAGGAGCATTGTTAAATAGTTTTTGCTTGTGTGTCATAGTCTCAAAGAGGATGGTAGAGCAAAGAAAAATATCTGGATCTGTGTCTTAATGCCGGCTCAGGTGTAAGTATGCCTTGCTGTGGGAGTCCCCAGAGGCTACGTTCAGACTTGGGCCTCGCTCTGGTGTTGCCTTGAAAGCAAGTACAGTCCCTTTCCAGAGTATTCTTTTAGTGTAAAGACAAGATACAAGGAGTATAGGAAACATTAGGAAGGAAGACGGGGGAGGAAAGATGAGGTTAACAGTAATAACATCATGTGGTTATGTAGGTTAACAGTGTGAACAGCTTGATGACTGACTTCTGTAACCTCTTATTTTTACATACTTTTCTAGAACAGCCTGTTAAGACACTTTGCATTGTATTACATTTTGCTTCTCACCCTATCTCAGAATAGTATCTTCACTTATTTTCCATTGGGTGAAATATTTTGTCAGTTTGCGTGTAAACTGCCCTGTATCCCTCCTTTGTTTTACTGGGCTCTTCAAAGAGCCCACATCTAAACCTCTCTTACGCAGCATTCCTCCACTTGTGCACATGATGCCTGTCCACCAGTTAAGCGTGGCACCAGGTTATTCCCTTAGCTCTGCTCTCCAAACACAGCCCTCTGCAGTGGTGGCTGGTGCCATCAGCCCTCTCATCCTTAGGGTGCCCCTGCAGGTACCACCAGACTTCAGTGAATCATCCGGAGGCTAAAATGCCCTGGGGGCTGGCAGAGCCTGCCCACCACACACCAGGTGGTGCCAACCCCCTGCACCCCAGCATTCACAGGCAGCAGCAGAACGGGGGTTCTGCAGGCCCCCCCTTGGTGCTGCCAGGAGCATGGCTTCCTTGCTGCCCTGACCTTCTGCCATGGCTGACGTGTGCACGTACCAAACCAGTTCTAAGATTAAACCACAGGATGCAGGATTTCAAAGTCATTAATTACAAGGAGTACAGCAGGATAAACTGTAAAAATCTCCATGTTTCCAAAACAATACAGGAGAAATACAGCTTCTTTTCAGTCTGTCTGATATCTGTAGGACTGACTATGAGCTGAAGACACCTAAGGAAGTTAGTTGCATCCTACTGAAATCAAGAAAATGGGGAAGATTGAGCTAGTTGGTTAGACTGTGAATTATCACAAATAATTAACAAAGTAGAACGAAGATTTAAAGATCATTATATGACTCCAGATGTATTATTGATTTTATTAATACATAAATACAAATCAAATTTGCAATGCTGCAGTTCTGAATTAGTGTGAATACAGATGCCTTTCTACAGAAAAACATTTTGACCAGAGGTGCTCTTGCAGTTCTGTTGTTTTCCTGATGTGTATTAATTCACCATCTACACTGCCAGTGATACACTCACACCCCAGCCTGTAATTCAGTGACTGAGTTAGAGCTGGTTTTTTCAGCTAGTCTACTCTCTCATTCATTAGGCTCTTTGAGAAAATGTATGCTGACCGGCTTCACCTCTACCTGTAAGTAAAATGTGGTTTTGGAAAACAGAGAATGAAAACTCATTTGATTTTACAAAACACAAGAGAAATACACACTTAATTATGCACATTTTTCTTACTTACAGGGAATATGTAGCAGAACAATGCTTAAGGAAATTCCAGACTAACTATAACAAGGTACAAAAAAAGAATTCATCAGCCTACTATAAAAGAAATCAACAAACTGCACATGACCTCTTGATAAAACAACCACTAAAAATCCATTTGTCATTGTAAACCATCCCATTTTACTATGTATTAGGAAAGTCTTTGTCCCAGTGATGACCACACACTATGTCAAATAGGAGGAAATATGGACAGAAATCCTTAACCTATAATTCTACACACAAATATGTGCACACAGGAATTCTGTCTATAGCTAGAGAGAGGAGTTAGGAAATTAATTGATTCACAAATGTAAAGCTGAATACCATATAATTGCTATTTAGAGAATTTAGTGACAGGTAGCCTCATTCTGGTCCTATATAAAGAAGGTAAACTAACTTTGTGTTTTAGTAGCTTACAGACTGTTCATGGTCATAGGCTATAAAGATAATACTTTGGGGCTGTTTATTCAAAACATTGAGAAAGTTATACACTCTTGAAACAGAAGATAGTCTAAAGGCATCGCCAAAGAACATGTAATCCTAAAAAATAGTTATCTCGCCACGTTGATATTGATTTGGGTTGCACAAGTTCTAGTTGTTGTGGACTTAGTCTAGCTCTCATACTACTATCATTTTGCTGTTCCATAGACTATTTTCCATAATCCTCATCCTGAAAATAGACTATTTCTGGCAGAAATTATTGAAAATAAATTCCATACAAATTGCCTGAGAATATTTCATTGCTCAGATCCAGAGTGGCTGACACCTTTTGAATTTTTTCCTCTTAGGAAATTACACACGACCTTTTAATGCTAAAGTTCATTAGTGCTTGGATATCATCTTGATGAGCTTCATATAAATGAATGGATGAACAGATAAGTCGTAACTAATGTAATGAGCTTATAGCTGTTATGGAGGTAACTGAAGATATCTCATGGATGATAATTAATTAGAGAATTTTGCTATGATTTTATTTATTGTCAGTCTCAGTTCAGGATTTACTCTTCTTTAATCTTAACAAGTGGTGTTTCATTTTTAATGTTCTAGACTGCCATATCTTTTTCTAGAAATGCAGATACCCAGACATTCTTACTACTCACGGTTTCATTATCAGTTTGTTTTTCTCCCCATTACTGGCACTGACCTTGCCAAGGCTAAGCACATGCATAATTTTACTAGTGCGATTAGACTCATTAAAGCTAATGGGATTAGTCAAGAAAGTAAAGCTACTTCTGTTTAAGTGTTTGTTGTTTGAGATAGTGCTGCTAGAATCAAGATCAAGTCTGGAAGGAATTCTGACTGAACAATAATTATCATTAAATGTCATACAAAGAGAAATTAAAACATTTTTCTCTTGACCCAACCCTGATGTGTGATGAACCCAAGGTGGTTTTACACTGGAGGTAAACAGGGATTTCCTAACATTGCTTTTTCTTCAAAAGATGGGGCTTGTCAAAAATGAAGCTGGTCTCAGAAAACTTTACAAGGTAGTTTCCCAAGTCTAGGGTGAAATTTCTAAATTAAAGATAATGAGACATCTCAGCCACCAGCCCTACAACAGAGGCTGAGTGTAACCTAATAGCAGTGTTGTGATGCTGTGCCCTGGGAGACTTGGGGTCCCCCCAGGAATATTTCTTTAATGTGGGGAGATTGAGAGAGGCAAACCCAGAAGAGGTTTCTTCCTCTTTCTGCACAGAAATAGGGAGATTGCACTGAATTAAACAACATAAAGGTGTCTGCTCTCGCAGAGGAATGGTCTCACAGTTTGAACATGGCTTTATAGCTTGGGGGTCTTGTGTATAAAATCCTCAAGAGGTGTTTAGGCCAGTATAAAGTGGGGAAAAAGTCTAAAGGATTTCCTTGCCATTACTCCTACCCTACCTTTGTTCCCCATTTCGAGTGCTGCAAGTCTGCTGTTCTTTGACCTGCCAGCTGAAAGCCTCCAAGAAGCATTATAGCAGCCAGAAACACAATGTTTAGAGTGCAGCTGGTTTTCAGCCCTTTTCTTTGACAGCCATCTCAGCTAGGGCTAAGAGGGGAGGAGCATGGAGCCGTTATTCCATCCATTCCAAGGAACTTCCCTTCTGGACCGTCAGGACAATTTTATGGAGACTGGTAACACAGGCCAGACATACAGTGGGTGATTGTTAACTCCAACTCACACAATTTGTCATTTCTGACCTCTTATGAGCTGCCTCATATAAAAAAATCTGGCCTCTTACAGAATCAAATGCAAACTGCTCTACTATCATTCCAAAAGCATTAAATATCCCATGGCCTTGGTGAAAACATCACTTGTGGACTTTCACCCATTTTATGCCTTCCTTTCAAAACAAACACTTATTTTGGTTTCTGATAAATACAAATGACAAGTAAAATTTATTTAAGCTACAGAGAGGCTATTTGTAGTCTAAAAGTTAAAATTCTTAGTTAATACTGACTCCTGTATCCTGGCTTTCTCTGTGCAGAGGTTAAAAACCAGCAAGTCCATCACTGCAAAGTCTAATATCAGGGGTGATAGATATTTTTAACTGTTACTCACTTTTCTCTAGGAAAGCAACTGATCTGTGCCCCAATGCTCACAATTTTATTAACATTGGAAAGAGCCATGTGGTGTTCATATAGTGTTTAATCTCCATGAAGTCTCAGAGCCCAAGGTTTTCTGATTACTGGCAGAGGAGGAGGACTGGAGTGACAGTTAGGGGTGCGCCGGTCCCTACTGTATATACAGCTGTTGCTGCGCAGGGGAGGGAAACGCAGGGTCTGGCTGGCTATTCCAAACAAAAAGAAATGGCACATGCTATTACTTCCAGATCATTGCAGTCCCTGCACCACCATCTGCTGGGGGTCAGAGCAGTTGTCCGGGTCGGCGTCAGTCATGCACAAACTCAATGCCTTCCACCGAGCTGCGCCCAGCAGTACATATTTACAAGAACAATAAAGCGAACCTGCTCCCTGGACACAGGCACCACAATGCTCCATCACAGTGGGAACAAAGGGGCACAACGAAAGTTGATATGCATTACAAAGGAGGTTCTCGGGGATCACAGCTTTGTGATTTCAGGCTGTAACACAAATTGAAGGGAAGAAAAACTGTCACCCATAAGCCCAGACCTAGTGATCATTGTATTTGTAATTGACATAGCATTGCTGAAAGGGTGCCTGGGTCTCTATGTTTCCCCTTTTCCTAATGTCAAAGTCATCTGTAGAAAATAGTTAAATGGGAAAAGCTTTAATGATAAATATTGAAAACTTGGATATGTTATTCTGTAACAGCAGCAAGATAATCTCTGCCACTTACCCCAGCTTGTCCATGCAGATCACTTTTTCTGGGGCTTATGCCATGTGCTGGAGTGAGATGTGGAGAGCCCTGACTGACATAAACTGAACAGTTCCTGGAAACTGGATGAGTACAACTGTGTCACTGTGATGTTGAAACCAAATGAGCAGTTTTAGCATCTCTTTGGCCTAACAACAGCTAGTGAGTAATTAATTTCTCCTGCTAAAAACGGCTGCTTCACCACCACTGGAGTGACACGTCAGGCATTACTGTCGCTGTTGCTACTGTCAAGGGTGCTGTCCTGCACCCTTGGCTGAACATACATGCACAGGCATGACACCCTTGGGGCCTAGAGCTCGAGGTGGGTTTCCTGGCGGTATGTTAAGACATAGAGGTAAAAAGTACAACCCTTCTTTTTGGTCTGGGCTGGCTTGCTGCAGAGCTAAGTCCAGTGTTCTGGTGCTGCATCAAAATGGAAGTAGGGGAGTAATGGAACTCAGTGCAGAGCATCTGCATTGCTTGGGACAAACTCAGCAGCATTCAGTTGAGTTTATTAGTTTGGTCTCAGCATCAGCACTGTTAAAACAGGCAGGAGTGCCAGCATGGGGTGAGAGAAATAGGCAGCAGTTCTGGAAAGCTATAAAAAGGGCAGGTGGAGCTGCACCCAGAGCATTTCTTAAGGCTCATTGCCAAATAACTAGAAACTATGCTGTACTAGCAAAAACACATGAAGGACCGCTGTAGTCCCTGCCTCGCATAGCTACAGTGTCTGTCACAGCACTACCACATACATAATCGTTGACATTTCATCTGATAATTAGTGGTTTTGGCACAAGTAAACACACTCTTGTTAGGTCCTATCCTCAGTTGCTTTTTACTAAGCATCACTCGTCATTTTTGCATAAAACCTCCCCAGTCCACGTAATGTTTGACAGCCTTCTTGGATGATTTGCCTGAAACATGATACGAAAGAGGAGACCTCCAAGTAGCTGCACACACATGTCTTCCAGACTCCACCTTCCTGGCCTCACTGGCACCAGGACACCCCAGCTGCTGGAGCCGCAGAGCTGGTTCTGGAGCCTGCGAGGGCATGCAGAGCAGCCTTTGCTTGTTTTCTTGGAAAACCTCACCAGCTCAGTTACATATCTGTACTTGGAGGACACTTTCCCTGAGCCATTCCACACAGAGCTGAACTCCATGGGTTTGTACTGCAATTAGGCAGGCTTTCAGCAGTGGGTCAGAACTAAAAGAAATAATTTTTTTTTACCATCTGGTCCTGTGGAACTGAGTTTGAAGTAAAAGTTGCAGAAGAGTAGTCAATGTATAGCTTAGATGCATTTACATAATAAAATGTATGCAAAGTGTAAATAATTTTGGGAAGGAAAAGGCAGGGGATGGGAAGCTGGCAGAGAGGCTCTGTGAGGATATTAGTAATAAAATGAAAGGACGGGAAGCCTTCAACCTGTAGGTAATTGATGTAAATCTGCTCCAAATGTGTGGGGACTGAAAGTCATTTCCATTAGTAGTCCAATGGAAGTGATTGTCCTGTATGTCTAGTCCACCATAGAGATGTGATACATTGTGGAAATATTTCAGTGCCTGCTTGTACCTGTGCTGGAGGCTTTATTCTACCAGCCAATGACTAGATTAGCGAAGGGAATAGACTGGGTTTCTCAGTCATCCTTCTGGACACAGTTCAGATATTGAGGAACTTGTTCTAGTAGAAGGTGTCTCTGCCCATGGCAGGGGAGTTGCAATTAGATGGTTTTTAAGGTCCCTTCTAACCTAAACCATTCTAGGATTCTGTGATATTCTTCACATAATGCCAGGGAAGTTTAGAACTTGTTTCATGTATTCTGCAGGTAAATAAGGGACTTCAGTATTCAGGAGGAACTTTACAGGCCTTGTGGTCACTAGCAAATGTAAACCACAAGAATAGATACATTCTGACTAATAAAATAAGTTTTCTGATAAAAACAAAGCTTTTACTGAATAAACAATCGAACAACTATGTTGGTACTCTTGTTCTATGACAGGTTATCTCTGAACCATGCCCTTCTGGTGGAATATTCCTCCTCCTCAATCATATTGTGGCATACTTAAATGCTGCCCTGGATAAACCATATTCTTAACCTCTGTTTTGTAAGTCTATCATTTTGGGAAAAAAAGAGTTCAGTTATTTTTCTTAATTTCATCAGTAGATGAAATGAATCTATACCATGTCCAGCCCACTGGGTATCCAGTTATGCATGCACCTTAGGAGTCTAATGTTGAAACCCTGCAGCATCCAGAGGCTGAGTGGAAGCTTTTTTGTTTGGGTACTTAAGTGGGAGATGAGCTGCTGGGAAAATCTAGCCCAGAATAACAGTTTAACTTTTTATATGCCCTCTTTTATTTTGTTAACATTACCCTTTATCTCCAAGGTTGTAGATATGTTTTTATAAAGAGTATTTCTGCGAGTTACCAGACCTCTGGGCAACATAAATTCAGCCCAGATCAGGCACAGTGTGTTGAGTCACACAGGGCACATAATACATACACATCATGGATGTTCATGCCAGCTTTATTCTTTATGCTGCATCAATGACAACTATGGGAGGAAAAGTGACATTTGATCAAACTCAGATTGCACAGAGGGAAGGCTTGGCCTTTTTGAACAAATTTAATCTTTTACCTTCAGCTGTGCCAATTGAGTACACTGCAAGAGACAGTGAGGTTTTTGATGTGGGATTAACTGTTGTAACTTTGCATTTACTGCCTGGTGGAGGCTTGTCCTGATTTTTACCCCCAGACCACTTATGTGCTGTTTCTTAACATATCTGCCTTGAACTCATTTTCAAATCTACTAACCTGTCTTCTTCCAACCTAGTCTCTGAATTGCATCTGCAGTAATGTCTGCCAGTTTCTAATGCGTAGTGGCCAGATAAATGACCATTAAGAAACAGTGGATTCATAAAATACAATTATGTATTTTTATGAATGCAATGTTTTAGTGATTTACAGCTGGCCTAGGGCATATATATGGTTATTGTGGACTTCTGTTGCTTTTGTACTCTATCCCTTCTCACTGCTTACTCTACCCACTTACAGCATTGTATTTTAGCCCCTTGAATTTGCCTGATTGAAGAAGTCTTTGCAGTGGTATTTCCTAAGCGTGATACAGGAGGTTCCTCAAACATATTGGAGATACTTAAAACTTCATGAGGGAGCAAAAGCTTTTAATATTTAAATATGTTCCCATTTTTTGTGGTGTTATTATTTTTGTTATAGAAATCATCTAAAAGGAATATTCAAGGGGCTGTCTTGCCTTAATAAACTTAGGAAACTTTTGTCTTGTCTCTTAGTTGATTACAAATGCAGCTGAAATTACTCTGGTTTTACTTGCACGTTTTAAGCCATTGCATTGTGTTAGTGACTGAGTAGCACTTCGCTGAGCAACAGAACTGTGTTCCCTCAACTTGAATACTGCTGCAAAAGTAGCACAAGAGAAAAATGTCTTTAAGGTTCTACAGAAACTCTGGCTAAGCTGCAGTAGTGGACTGGAAAGAGATGTGGCAGAGAGAGAATCACGGAAGTTAAGGAAGAATTGGTAGAAAGGCAAAGGGAGGGACTGTTGCTTCAGTAAACAGAGAGAGGGATGGCTGAGCAGACAGCATCAAATTGCTCCCCATCTCTGTTCTGGCACTTGCAGATCTATTGAAAACAGGCCAGAAGGACATGCTGAATTTGTTTCTCCTGTGTGCCAGCCTTTTCTGCAGCAGCAAGAGAAACCAATCAGTGCTGCTTCAAAAGCAGCTGGAAACTGAGAAATCCCTGGTCCCCCGCTGCCTGGCAAGCAGCAGTACAGGGTCTTCTCAGTTTCCAGCCACTACAGAGGCTCCATTGACAAAATGTGTGCGGCATTTGAAGGAGCACAATGTGACAATGAAAGAACCTGAGGGAGACAAAACAAGGAATTGGGAGAAAAGAGGAAAGGGGGGAGAATTAAATGGGAATGAGGGAGCAACTGAAGACAGGAGGACAAAAATCAAAAGAAAAATATGCTAATCACGGCAAAAGGGGCAATAAAAATAAATCATCCTTGTCATATTTGACACCTCTGAATTGGTTTATCAAAGAGTATAGTTGTGATAGGAAGACTAGTGAAAAAGAGGTAAAACTTTACTAATGTTTGCTTTCATTGCCTCTCTGAGATACAGACATGCTTAATTTAGTCCCCTACTTTCACAAATACTGTTGTGAAGTACAGAGTGACTGGAAGATGCCAGATACCACACAGGGGACCACGTGGCATTGTGAATGGGACAGGTCCTAACCTCATCCTCTGTTTCTGAGAGAAGCAGAAAGATTTAAAGAGCCCTGAAAGTCAGAAGAATGGTGCCTTACTGTTGTCAGAACAACCTGGAGAGAAAACAAATGCTGTCCAAAATAAAGCCAGGGAGCTGGCTCATTTTCTCCTTTCCCTTGTACTTCATTGTATTGGCTACGAGAATATGTAGCAGAGTGGAAATCAGAGTATCGCCAATAGCTCAGAGCAAAGCAGCATGGCCAGGTTTTATTTCTTTTACCTCTGTCTGCCTGTGCATGAGGTAGGGCATCCAAGATGGTACCAAGAGCTCAGGGATGTGCCTGCGGTACATTAATCTCCCAGCTGTTCCCACTTGCGGTGCTTGTTCAGGATGAAGGGAGATCTGGGGGTGCCAGAACTGAAGTTAGTTACAAAGCAACTAAACTGGAAGCGGCTTCCCAAATGTCCTCACATGGCTCATGGAGTTTTTAGTTCATGTGTCCAGCCCAAGCTCCTTCAAATTAAAATCCCCTGAAACATATAGGGGGTGAACACTGTGTCTTCAGCACCAACTTTTTCACTCCAGATAGCTGCTCTTACTTGGAATAACTTGGTAAGGTAACATGCAAAAATGAATAGTACTTGGGAGAGAGCACTGGCATCTACAGATTTTCTGGGAATTCTTTGTACTTTTGGAAAGGTCAGAGAAGTGCACCATAAAAACTGAGATAGAAGAATAGCACTGTTGCTGTTAGTTTCAAGAGGCAGTATCAGTCAGGAACCGAGAAGGGGGTAAATTTTGTATTGCCCAAGTTGAAGATGGGTTAGCTCAATTTGTGTACATTTGCATGAGCACTGCGCTGTCATCATTTTAAATGAGCTTATCTTTTTAAGCAAAGGAAGGCTTCTGTCCTGATGACAGGAATTTTGCAGTTAATAATGCCTTCTTAAAAAATTCTCATAATTCAGGTTTAAAATAAAATGCTTCCATTTGCTCTCTTAGTTTGACAGTTATTTTCAGTCTTGAGAAATTATTCCTCTAAAGTAGTTACTGCTGAGGTAAAAAAAAAAAAAATCTGTTTTTCCAAAGCAAACTTAATTTGAGCATGACCCATGGCATCTCCACAATCCCTAGTATTTAGAACAGTGATCAATTTGTCTTTCTCTGTAGGAGTAGTAGGCAGTGTAGAACTGATTTTTTGTGATATTTTTATTAGTGAGTTCCTGTCTGTTATAATTTTGAAAGAACCTACAGATGCTTTAGAAGTTGTAAAATGAGACCACCATCATGTCTGTCTGATCAGGAATCACCCATTGTGTAGTAGGTTAAGAATGAGATGTTTTCTTATTTCATCTGTTCAGTTCATGTATAGTAGATCAAAATTGGTACCATATTTTCAAATTTACTATTTCAGATTTTTGTCATCTAAGTTAATTTATAGCAAAAGTATCTTGCTTCATCTCTAAAATCTTAGCTGCATTTTTTTTGTCATAGGAGGAGGTCATAGCAAGGGCTGCAGAGGAACTACCAGCATGATAAACAAACACATAGAGATACCTCTCAAAATACTGGGCAAAAAGCTATCACACTTTTTGAAATTTTTTTGCCTTTTTATGTTTGTCTCATGGTCTGGGTCTGATTACATTAATGAGTAATTCATGATAACAGAAACAGATCACCATATTGAAGTAGTTAGTGCTGAGAATCAGTATGTTTGTTAAAAACATTACAAGGATTTGAACTTCAGGCTACCTTTAACTTGATCTCTTGGATAGGCTCTTCTCACCATGCAAGCTGCCCAAAAGCTGCCCAAAGGCCCACTGGTTGGTTTGGACTCATAACACCCTCGCTGGAGTGCATTTCATGTGCACTGAGCAGAGCTTCTGGGTTAGTTCCCTGCAAAGGGAATTCAGTGCTTCTGTGCACCAAAACTGCTCTGGGAGCTGAGCCAGCGTGCAGTAAATGGGAACAGTCGGGGTTTGTTGCAAAACTGCATTGCTGCTCTGAACCAAAATGGTAATAGATAGGCAACCATATGTATTTTTGTGACTTTGGGAAGGCATTGCATATTTTTCTCTAGCGTGCAAACCAAGCAATTTGCATGGTAACACTCAAATGTGTATTTGTATACTTCTCTGGCCAGCAACCTCTGGTAAGTTCTGTGTGTTGGATGATGCAAAGAGAAAGCAAGCTACGCTGAATCATTATGTAAGCAGAGAAATCCTTACATGTGTTCTTTACATGCAACTCAGAATAGTAGATTTTATTTTATCAAGTGATAAAAATTGTGGTTTTCACATAAAAAATATGAAAAACTGGTTTCCTAGATTCAGTTCTCCAAAAAAGAGAAAATGATGGGTTTGCCAAATCAGGAAAACAGATTAATTTTCTGTGATCAAAGAAGACCCTGTCCTACACAGGTTTTCATGAGACTGCATAAAGAGTGAAAAAAAAAGTCTGGAATCACGTAGGCTTCATTTAAAGCAATGTGCTTGGTATCATATAGTACACTGAGGTATTGATCATGAGATCAGAAGTCAGTACTTCTGTATGCTAATTTTGACTTTGTCAGTGATTTCAGATTTTGTCAAGTCATTATATGCAGTTTCCTACCTGAGCAAAGGAATATTAATCTTTAGAAGAGCAGAAAAAAGAGTTCAATACTTAACAGTTTACCTTTCTCATTTCCAGTTTATTTATTTGAGTGAATCAGTATTTTGCTCTTAAAAGGCTGCTGAATTTCATTTACTACTGCTGGCTAACTTTTTGCACAAAATGTTTTGATCAGTCACATTCATTTCTGTAATTTCAGTTCCTTGGCTGGATTGCTAGAGCTCAGACAAGGTTCTTCTGCAGCTGTTGGTTTAAGTACAAAATCTAATTTCAGTTAATTCTTGCTTATATGTTTTTTGCATTTGCTCTCAACAAATGATCAGGCACATTTTGAGTGAATGCGTATTTCCAGAAAGCCAACAGAAAGGAATGTAAAGTGAGCTGTAAAAAGCATTTGATTGCTAAAAAAGAATTCCTACAGTAGTCTACTCCAGTGGCTTTGTGCTAATGCTCTTGAATTTCTTCCACTGGGGTCTGATCCATAAAGGGATTTGGTTACTTAAAATAGCACTTATGTCCTAAAGTTCTTAGTAGGTGCTGTTAGAACTTCATCTCAGCTTCTGTTTAAGCTTAATAGAGTACACCCATGTTCACACCTCAGATTATACCTGCAATCCGCCTTTCAGGCTTTACTACCTGCCCAAGGGAATGGTGACACCTGAAACGATAGGCACCGTAGGAAATTCAAGCAAATGTGCTCTGCTGCAACCAATATGCCTGAGCTCACTGAGAGCCTCCTTATTCTGATCTGGGGGCTTTTTTTGCCACCTGTGATTGTGCATTTGCACATATCCAGAGCTACATCTGTCAGTTTGCAGGTTCCTGCTGTAAAGACCTGACAGATAGACCAGCTCTGGTGCAACAATGCTGGGGCTCTCCAGAGGGCTTTGTTTTGTATGAATGCACAAGCAGGAAAGATTTCGCCTTGTAAGAGGCTACCATCCACTTCTGTGCAATATCCATTTTGATCCATATTCTTGCTAATAATATTTTGAGGATAGTGTCCCAAACTGTACATTTCCTGTCCCCAGATGAGAGGCTAAGTTTGCCTGGAGAGTTGGAAGATGCTGCTTCCTAAGGAGCTGTCAGTCAGCTGTGACTCCAAACTCCTGGTATGTCACACTGTAGCGGGTTGAGTTCAAAACCGGGCGGAAACACCACTTAAATGTAGTGGTTTTGGTTCAAAATATTCATTACTTACTTATTTTCCTTCTGTGAGATAAGAATTAGGAGAAAAGCAAAGCAGGCACAAACCTTCAACAGTTGCAGTACAATGAAAGAGCTTTATTACTAATAGAATTAAAAGTAAAGAGAAAATAACAAAAAAAAATTAAAGCAAATCCCCCTCCCCCTTCCCAGCACTTCTCTCCTTTTACCCAGCTCACACAAGGATAACAGAACATGGGACGTTAGTCAGTGTTCCAGTTCTTGAAAAATCTCTCTCTTATGCTTAAGGAAAAAAAGGTTTTCCTTCAGTTGCACGTGGTTCCCACACTG
>NW_008236769.1:1433396-1438396 GCF_000691975.1 Corvus brachyrhynchos
CGGGGCTGGATGGGTTGTGCTGTGGCAGTCCATGGCTGGTTTGAGCTGCCTGCGGCTCTGGGACAGTCCCCCTGCAGCGACGCAGGGTCCGCGCCGCAGTGATGGGAAAGGGGGAAAGGGGCAGTGGCCCTGGCCCGGTGGGGCCGGGAGACTCGGAGCCCCCCCCACCTTCCAGCAGGCGAGCTCCGACAAAAGGGGAAGTCCCGCCTTTCTGTGCGGTTTAAATATGTAAATTGTGAGAAGCGTAATTGGTCTTAAAGACTGTCCATCAACTCAGGGTCAACCCAATACACACACCCTAATTAAAACCAGCTTCTAGAATCTTCTTTTTCACTCATGCCTTGAAATATCATTCTAGTTTAGGAAACTTTCAGACACAATAATGCTTAGCTCCTTCCTGAGTCTGAGAGAACTCAAACCTATATTCATCTGTTGGACATCCTCTGCCTCCGGGCACCTTATCTCCCTTTCTAGTCCTGGTCCTAGAACAACATGAGTGTATTTGTCTCCTCATAAGGAGATACTTTTGTAAGTTTTCCACCTCAGTTTAGCAAAATCAAAAGTTTCCTGATGGTCTACAGATAGCTTCAGATCTAGTTTTTAATCTGAACTGGAGGCTGTCCACAGGAGTGTTTAGAGATAAGGTCTCAGTTCAAAACACCAAAACACTGGGAGCTTCATCTTCAAGGTGTTTCTGATTTTCTTCTTTAAACGAAACACAAAAAATGTAAAGTATCTCCCCTTCCACCCCAGGTTTACGGCAAGAGCTGCAGGAATTACCACAACTGCATCTCTCAAATAGATGTTTTTTTTTAAATTTTAGCAGACTTTTAAAATTTCAATTTGGTCATACTTTTAAAATTTGATCTCTAAAGAAAGCTTGCAGAACTCCCTAGTAATTATTAATGGGTCACCTGGCGTATCATGGAGATCAATACTTCTTACCCTCAACCATTAACCATTACATCACTATTACAAGTGAGTACAAAGAGACAGACAGCTCAGGCTTTTACTTTAGCACAATCCATACAGATTAATTAAAAAACAGGCCCAGTACAAAATTATGCGAAAAGAAAAAAGTCCAAAGCATGAAAATAAGCCAAAAAAAGAATTACATCATTTCCTTGTATCTTCCCTAAGGACAAGGAATTGGAGAGTATGAGTCAGTCTCAAGAAATGAAATAAAAACAGCCCAGCTTTTAGTGACTTTTTCTTGTTCTTACCTTCTGGAGCAGAGCAGGCCATCCAGTACAAGCAGCAGAAATCTGGCTGCCTGACAGGTTTTAAAATAGGAGTTAAGGTGCACTTGTGGATAGCTTGGCTTTCTGGTTTGTGACAAGATACAGTGACCAAGAAAAGTGGACTTGAATATGGGGCAGCATGGTCTTGTGGATACCCCATCTCCTGCTGCTTACAGTCAACTACAAAGTCGGTGTGCTCTACAGCTATGGGTGGAATATTTTCAAAGCTCTCTGTAGTGAGAACACACATTACATGTCCTTTTGGATGCTCTAGCCTCTTCTTTATACCTCTCCTTTCCAGTCTGCAATACAGAGGTGCTGTGAGGATGAAGCAATGGATGACTTACAACTACTTTCTTTGTACAGGGACAGCACATTTTGTCCGTGACTTATCACTTTGGCATATAATTTTACCATGTATTCACCTTGCTCTCCGTCCAACATCAGTTTCAAATATTCTGGCAAATTACATTTAATAATGAAACATATTTTCCTGCTTAATAGTTCTGTGAGAATTATCTGGAATATTAATGAGCTTTCTACTGTGTTGGTATGTTCACTTATTGTGTAATATATACTTGTTGGTATTGTTCACTTCTGCTTAAAAAAAGCTCAGGATAACAAAGGATCAGCTGTTTGAGCCAGGGGTTCATTTAACATCATCATTTGCATTTCCTTTAAAATCAAGAGTATTCACAAGATCAGTGTCTCCAAGGATACTTTGACAGCATAATTCTGTGTTGTTTACATTCTTGAAGAAAACAAAAAAGGCAACACAACATATACTTTGGTCACTCCAGTGCCTGTGAAGTCTTTCAGTGATCAAACCTGGTAAGTTTTAGAACTGCCCTAGAGCATCCTAGGTCAGAGTTTATAAAGCAGAAAGCTTAGTTACCCAGCTCAAGTTTCATCATCCCCCTGTCCCTGAGATTTCATTTCAGAAGGAAAAGATTTGGGGTGTACTTTTGCCCATATTTTAAACTTTTTTTTTCATTTTTGGTTTTCACCAGTGATTTCTAGTCTCTTCTGTCTTTTTATATCAAGTTCTGTCCATGCTCCAAATAGGTAGTTTGGTGAGCATAAAGACATTTAAAGGGTTTCAACCAAATGAAAAATGTGTGTAGAACTGATGGAAGAACATAAGATGAGAAAGTGGGAAAGGCTTACCTGGAAGTATACATATAATTTTTAAAAATTGTTTAAGATCCAACCCCTCCCCCACCCCCCCGAGATTCATTTGACTATATCACAATCTCACTTTTCATTTAAAAATAACTCCCTCTGAAGAGATACTGATGTCCCTACTGGTGCCTGCATGTACAGTGTGAAACAATACCTGTGAGCAATGCTGATGTGCATCGTGAAGTTCAACAGTGTTCAGTAGCTTCAGGGCTCCCTGACAACTTTATCATGTTGGCCCCATGCACCAGGGTGAGAAAAATATGAAGACTGTATTAAACCCTCCAAAACCTTGGCTTTTGCAGTAATGATCTCTTTGCCTCTGTCAGCCTACGAGGGGCAAATGGGAATGAACCATGGGATGGGTGTGAGAAGCCAGGACCATGCAATTTTCGTGTCATGCTGTGCCTTGGGCAGAAGCTCCCAGTCATCTGACCCTGTCCTCAGCATCTGTTTCCCCGAATTGCAAATAGTTCCATTACCATCATGCTGTTTTATGTCCTGTAAATGCAAATTTGCCCTATGACAGAACAAGTCCTATGTCTGATGGAGATTTCACCATCCCGTATTGTGTGTGTGCAGGTCCTGCGTAAGACTAAGAAAAACCTACTGATGTGTACTACTGATTGTTTACATATGTTATCAGAGGGAAAAAAAACAGGAAAGGAAAGCTGGCAGCTTACACTGCCAAGAGACCTGGCAATGGCTATAATCACATTTAGATCATTTCCAGTCAATAGGCTTTGTCTTCTTTTTTTAAAAAGCCTTTCCTAGAAAGTTGCTGCACTGTTCTTTTTACTCTGTTACAGTCAGTCCAGAGGAATACCTGCAATGGCTCCTGTCCTTACAACCAAAGCAGGCAACATCAGGAGATGTTTCCAGAGAGAAGGTGGAAGGTATGGTAAGATACTGTGCTTTGTACAAGTTCAAAATGTGTAATGCTACTTGGAGCTGTGATTATGGTTCTGTGTGACAAAGGTCTTTCAGTGATAGTGAAGTCAGGGACTTGTGGTGCAAATAGAAATTGGTGCCAAAAGAAGATAAAGTTTGGAACCTGGGCATATTTCTCATCTTCAGGTCAATCTCCATGATGGGACTAAAAAATATGAGCACTGGAGGACTGGGACTCCAGCTGCCTGAGTCTAGGAATTGCCTGTAGTAGAGAGAATGGTTCCTTAGCCAGCTAAGCCAGAAAAGCTCACAGCTTCTCTGAAACAAAATACTAGAGGGAATAGATACCAAAGAGAGTTTAATTTGTCTCTAATTAAGTGTGTTTAAATCTGTCTTCTTTCAACTATTCTGCACCCATTCAAATGTACATGTGATACTGGAAACTTTGTTACAGTGAAATAAAATTGCAAACTTACATCAGCATCTCAAGTACTACAATTCCAGCTAGTCCAGGCCCAAGCCTTGGGAGTCCTTTACTATTAATACAAAACTGTTCTCATAAGGTTAAGCATTTGGGGACTGAAGATTGCAGTTTTTGAAAATGCTGATTCATTTTACAATAATGGCCTTAATATTATCTCTGCCTGAAGAGATACAACATAAGCAAAAACAAAACTTTGATATCAGCATAAATATTAGACTTTCTATTAGCATCATCCAGAGAGAAAAATAGGAAGTTCAAATGCAAGCAGTCACAGAGATAAGGAGCTCTAGTATGAGTTCTGTGTGAGAAGATGCAGTGTTACTGGAATCAACATTTCTTCTGACATCTTAGTCATTAGAAGCACAGAGATGGCAATGAATGCTACAGAGGAAGTAGGGCAGTGATAAAATCACATCCAGTATCAGATTCCAGGTGTAAAACCAAAACAGAAGGATTATTTTCTGTATGCATGTAGAAAAGTGACAAAAGCTATCTGCTTTTGACATCTAAATGAGACACACTAAGGACTAAAGTTAGCACTGAGGACTAGTTTTACTGGGTTTTACTTTCCCTTCCCTAGAGAAGGGAAGACCAAATAGCACCTATCAGATGCTGAAGTAGCCAACAGGTTATAGCATACACTCCTTCCCTCTGCCCTCCATGACTACTTGGAAATCATATGTTGTAAGGTCATGTCAGAGGTTCTGGCTGTTAGGTCACATGCTCCAATACAAAAATGCAAGGCATAACAAGTTGTCAATGACACAAGGAAAAACAAAGTAATACTTGTAGGCTGAAATATCAAAGGAAAACCACAGCTGAAAAGGAAAAAAAAATGCTGTGCCGTCAAGAACTTGGTGGAAGCTATCATCTTCTGCTGTGTTTTCCTTGTGAGAGGGACAAAGATGTTTTCTCCTAAAGGCTAGCAATAGTAGGACAGACATTGGTGTGCAGAAATTTCATATTCCAGACCAACAGAAGTGGAAAAGAAAATAACCTTGAAATAAATGGACTTTCATGTCCAAATCTCCATCCGAAAAACCTAATCCTGGTCTGAGCTACTTCAGATAGCAGCAGTCATTGGTGCCTGACTCTCAAACATACCCCTATCTGTGGACTTTTTACAGGTTTGAGAGTAGGGTGAAAGGTTGGATGAGCTAATTCTGGTTGAGGTTACCCTGGTTCCCCAAAGCAGGGTGACTTGG
>NW_008236769.1:1438419-1465286 GCF_000691975.1 Corvus brachyrhynchos
CTCTTCCGAAAGAACTGTCTGACTTCTTTCCAGGAGAAGAGTGAAAGTGGACCAACACTGTTAATCACAGAGAAACCATCATCTGCCTTGACTTCACACTCACAACTCCTGCAAATGTCAGATAGACTGTGGCTCAGAGCCAGCACATGGTAGTGGCAGCAAGAACTTCTTTCCACTAGTTTCTTTAGTTCACCATTTCCCTTACAGATCTGAAAAAAGAATGAATCAAAACTAATTGCTTGCTTAAGAAGTAATACTGACTTACTCATTAACCTTTGTTGTGGCACTAGGCACAGGCACTTGAATGGTCTGGAAAATATGAAAAGAATTGGCTGGGGAACAAAAACAGAGCTGATACGTGGCAATGGCAGAAACAGAAGTAGAAGCTATATAATAAAGGCAAATTCCTATTGAATGCCTCTTTGTCTTGCTTTAAAGAAATACAGAGAAGCACTCAAGATGTACAGATAACTAGGCAGCGTTTCTCCCTGCAGAGCTCAAGGAAAGAAGGAAATGCTTCAAGGGTTAGTTCCTGACTATATGGAATATTGCTGGACTGAAAGCAGTCAGCTGGAGTTCATCCTGATAGTCCCCCAAACCATTTTATCACAAAAATGTACTGTAATCAGTAAGAAGCAGTCACAGTATTTTCCCACCACATTCATGCTTTATAGGCACATGGGGGAAGGGGAAGAGTGTGGGGTTCATGCTGCATGTGAATGATGAGCTTGGTCCATGTTTAAAAAATGTTTTTTGTGGAAAGAGGAAAAAAATAACTACGGTTGCATGTGAACTTCAGCTTTCCTCCTGCCTATTGATTATTTGTTCTATTTGTTAGGGCAGTGTTGCTTGCATAGTTGTTCATATGTTGCACCAAAGGAATAAAGATGAGTCAATAAATGGATGGATGCTACATTCTGTAATGTCTTTGCATCTGCTTCCACTGCTACATTACCATCTGGGGAGAGACTTTAGAAGCATCAGTCCTTCTTCACAGGCTGATCACTAGCTTGGTGAAGACAGAAATTAGAGAGGTAGGAAATTAGAAGCAGCAGAATATTAAACCTTCAGAGAAACTTACATTGGCTACTTTCAGAGATAAGGGTATTGATGTGGCCTTCAAGCAAGATCCACAAGAATGCAGTTTTACATCTGCTTTCTTTTTCTGCTAATCTGGGTCTTAAATTGAATCACTGTATTTCAGTGTGATGTTTTGTAATGTTTTTGATATACATATTTTATTGTCTCAGTGTAAGGATACAACTGGATCATCTTTAAAAAGTAGACACTTTGTGCTTCAGCTTACTTTGCAGTTTAGTTTCAGGAGTACAAGCACTCTCAGTTTGTATTCAGTTCCCACGATGGACTGCTTTACTTGGGTCCTTTGAACAGTGACATGGAAAAAGAATTAATTATAGTTGTAGTAAAGTCAAAGGCAAAATGACCCATTCAGGTTTCTGGTTCAGGCAAGTTCTTAGACTGTTGTCCTTCTATTAGTTCACTTCCGGCTGACACATGATATATAAATAGTTGTTAATGTGTGATGACCCAGTTATTAGAAAGAAAATCTCAGTCTTGGCCATGGCAAGATAAGTAAGATGAGTAGGAAGAGTTTTTATCTTATGTTGTAGCATTAAAAGTCATAGGATTGATGGCATCACGGCAAATTATTTTCTGGCATATTAGACACACATTTACTAACTCTGTGAAATTATGATACAGTCTGAAGTATTTGTATTTTCCTCTTACATAGTGTGTGCCTATGGCCAGGATGGAAGAATTGATTCAGAGGTCAGCTAGTCAGTTTTTTAAAAAAAGAAAGTAAGAAAACGTTTCTATATTTTTTTCTACTCTGCTCTTGTGAAACCTGATCTGGAGTACTGCATCCAGCTCTGGGGCATGGTCCTGTTGGAGCAAGCCCAGAGGAGGCCATGAAAATGATCAGAGGTCTGGAGCACCTCTCCTATGAAGACAGGCTGAGAGAGCTGGGGTTGTTCAGCTTGGAGAAAAGAAGGCTCTGGAGACACCTCATAGCACCTTCCCGTACTTGAAGAGGGCTTAAAAGAAATCTGGAGAGGTACTCTCTACAAGGGCATGTAGTGGTAGGTCAAAGGGTAATGTCTTTATACTTGAAGAGGTAGGTTTAGATTGGATATCAGGAAGAAATTTGATACCATGAGAGTAGTGAGTGAGCACTGGACCAGATTACCCAGAGGAGTTATGGATGCCCCATCCCTGGAAGTGTTCAAGGCCAGGTTGGATGGGGCTTTGAGAAACCCTGGTGTAGGGGAAGGTGTCCATGCCCATGGTGGAGGGGTTGGAACTGGATTATTTTTAAGGTCCCTTCCAACTCAAACCATTCCGTGATTCTTTGAAATCTGTCAGACCTGAAGTGCTCTTTTCCGGTCTTGGTGGGTGGCAGAGGCATTGCTGTGAGGTTTCTAAGAGCCTGTGGTCCTAGAGCCCACAGTTCCAGAACACCCCACTGCCCAAGCTGTCCCTGGGGCCAGGGGGTATTTGGGATCCTACTCCAGCTGAGACCAAGGAAGCCTTGAAAGCTCTGACTTTTAACTTTATTTTGGCCTCCATCTTTATAGCAGTCAGCTCACAACCCCAGCTCAAGCCAAAATTTGCCTGCCTGCCAGGTGTCCTAACAAAGAGGGGGATGCATTGCTAATCAGGTTGACCCGGGCTGAGCGTCCCAGGGTTTCCAGGCTCCCAGTCCATGGGGCTTTAAGGATTACACCACCATTTAAAGATACACCTCAATCCAGTTTTAGAAGGCTCCAAAGCTGACATTTGCCTGAACATCTAGCATTGCCTTGGTTTCAGTGCTGGTTTATCTACCTTCTGCAATTAGCAGTGTATAGGTTTAGATGATTCTGGGGTGCTATGGTTACCAAACAAGGAAGCCTCTGCAGCCATTGTGCTGGGTCAGATGAGTAGGAAAAATAGAGCACAGCATGACTGCTACCATATCTCTCTGCAAGGCTTCTGAAAAGAATTAAAAATAGCTTCCTGCTTTACCAGGAAACTTCCTGTTATTTATATAGTTCTCTCTGTCCCCTAAGGCAAGGTGTTAAATGAAGTGTATTTAAATGAAATTGTGTCAAGTATTATACCTCCATGAAGTTGAACAAATTCTCACTGCCATTGCTTCATTCTTACGGCTACTAAGAGTGGCATGAACAGAAAAGCAAAATGAGGAAGTTTTCAGATGACTGTTTTCTTCTAGAAATTCTTGTTCTTATATTAAAATGAATTTTGGAGTGGGGGAAGGGGGGGAGTGTCTTATGTAGTGTACCTTCATCACACTGCATGTGCTTTCACCTGTCTATTTTGCCTCCACCTAAGTATTCAGGAATAGGGCCTTTAACCTTGCAGATATTTGAACCTTCAAGGCTTTAAACAAGACATGCTGGAGTATTATTGCTTTTGACTGTTAAGGTAGAAAAGAAGTGTGGTGTGGCAGAATGGTATTTGGCACTGTGAGACAGTGGGGCTGAAAATTAGGAGACTTATTGTATTAAAAGATGTTATTTTTTAATATTTTAGTTTTCTTGGCAAGTGCGTCCATCTCTGTATTGTCAGTAGGATAAAGGCTATTAGAAAGTGTTTGGAGTAGCAGGACAGAAAGTTTAGTGTAGGTTCTGTTGCTGCAAACTATTTTTCCTGGTACCAACTGCATCTGAATGTGCAAAGATACAAGCATGGGAATGGGAAATCTGGTTCCACTGGCGTGTAACAGGCAATAACAGGCAAACTGTTACTTTACTGGTGCAAATCCAAGGAATCCAGAACTCCAGAAAACAGCAACTAGCAGGTATCTGCGCTGTGGCTTTCATTTGGGAAGTAAAGGTATGAACACCAAGATATTTTTCTTGGTCTATATTACCACTATAAGAGATTTGCTCACTGGGAACAGCTGTGTATAGGTTCTTATCAATTTAAGTGATAAACAAGAAGAAGAGTATCAGAAGTCTTGCACAAGTGTGTATTTCCTGCTAAACTGTGTCCTTTCTTCTCCTCCTTGGCAGCAGTAGATGGAACAAATCTTTCCAACTTACTGAGGTGCAGTAGGTTTTTCTGCTGAACGTTTTTGTTGCCTCTCCCCAACTGTTTTGGCTTTTGAGGTAAAATTTTAATTTTCCAGATCTGTTAGGATTTGGCATGCATGTTTTGTTTTCCTTTTCCTGTGTTATTGCAGAGTGTTCCCTTCTTGCTTACTTATTGATTGGCAGCCAGATAATGACACTCAAGAAGACTTTTTTGCCATGTTTTTTTAGGAATGTTTTTCCATGGTAGAAAAACCAAAGGCAGTGAAATTGAGTTTAAAAGTTTAGCATTCACAAGCATTGGTTTTGTTCAGAATAACTTTCAATTTTCTTGCTTCAAAATACAAACAGCCAGAACTGTTTTAACAACAATGGTGTCATAACCAGTCCCAGATTTGTTCATTGATGTCCAGCCTGCTTTTAATTGTCTGAGTGTTATAAAAGTAAATTCAAAAGTTTTGAATTAGCAGTGTTTAAAAATCTGTGCAAATCTGGAATTCATAAGGCTTTTACTGAATGTTTGTTCTAGAAAGTTACAGCCATGTCAAAATATATTCATTTGTGGTCATTGTAACCTTGATTTTGGCCTGAATTGACTTTGTACAGAACTGAAGAAATTATGTATGATGTTAAGAGAGAAACCAAGCCCAGAACTCAAGAGGATGGTCAATGCTAGATGTGATCAGGGAAACAGAGATGCCTGATAACATAAGAGCGGTGAGGAAACTGTAACCATATTGCTATAAAACAACACATAAACAAAGGCACCAAACGGATGGGGTTACTGTACTTTTGAGAATTGTGCATGAAGAAAGTATTGCTAATTTGGGTTGCACAAGGGCTGGAAAAAAACCCATATGAATTTGTGCAGCCACCTGCCTAAAGTCAAATGAAAGTTATTGTGCAGCTAGGCAGACAGAAAGGATGATAGCTAAGAGTATTAAAATGAAGCAATTCAGCTTTCCTATTACAGCTACAGATATAAGGCATAAAGTGAAAGAATAATCAGGGAGAATTTGAAGCTAGCAATCATTAGATCAATAAAAAAGAATTTGTTTAGGACAACTGGGAACTTAAGAATGTTAAAGCAAGCACAAAAGTGATGTTTTGGCCAGGAATGTCTGGAAAGGGAAAATAATTTTTTTTTCTAATGTCAGCATAAAACTTTGTCTAAGTGTCAGCAGCAAGAAGAAAATGTGAAATCATCAGCAAAAAGAAACATTTATCATTCCTGAACTTCCATGTCACCTATGGCAACCTCTGGGAACAAGTTTTTCTGCAGGGAATAGTGTGAGTATTTACTGGCAATAGATTTCAAATATTTTTAAACGTCTCCCTGAAAACAAAACATATCATTGGATGTCCACTCCAGAATGGCCTTCTGTATTTGAGAGGAGAAAAAGTGTGAACAATACACCTACTTTTAAGCAAGATCTGGAAAGATTTTCAAAAAAGCAACGACTGAGGAGGGTGGGGTTTTCTGGTTTTGCTGTGTAGACATAGTTGAACCTAAAATGCTGAAAAAACAAACCCAATGCAGTCTTATAAGTCACAGTGACAATCATCACAGTGAAACATTTATGTAGGGTTCACTTAAAAAAAGTTAATCAAGAACAGGTAGACAAACTCACAATAGGTTATTAGCAGATGAACATGAAATTCCTCCCCCCGGTGAGTGCAGTGATGCTCTGGTATGTAGCCAGTCCAGCACTGCTTCCCAGGTCCCACAGCTCCAAGTGGCTTATAGCACCTTGCATCCATAAGGGCTGCAAAATGACAGCAGCAACTCATCTCCTTCAAGCATGCAACTTTCAGATGAGGCCCCCACAGTGCAAACCCCTCAGTCTGCAAGGCAGCTTAAGCAGCTACAGCAAAAGGCCCATCTGGCTGTAAGAGCCCCTCCTGCTGTGAAATGCCCCTTCTGACTGGTCCAGAGCGGGAGCTTGTGCTCCACTTCCCCTCTGAAAGCTTGGTGGTGGTGGTGTATCCAAAACGCTGCTGGGGGCTCTTCATGGTACTACACCCTACTCTGTATTTGTAGGATCAGGCAAAGTTCTGGGCTGAGGTTGATGGAAAGCTCATATGGTGTTGGACAGAGGCCTGGCTCTGCTGACAGGATGGAGGAGGAAGAGATCTTATCTTTGCTTCCTCTAAACCCAAAACAAGTTACTCCTAATAAAGAAAAGATGATTGGCCTGCAGGTAAAGACTAGGGGTAAGTAAGTATTTTTCTGCTTACCAAGGTCTGAATGGAATGCTCATTTTGGAGCTACACAAAAATAGTTAGGTTGACAAAGGTGTTTCTTTGAGAAAATGTTTGAGGTTTTTTGTAAATCGTGACATTAATGTGCCTGAAATGTATATCCTATCACAGAGTTTGTGCTGGAATTGTGATGAAACCCAAAACCATGACCACAATAAGGTGCAATGTCTGGAAGAACTAGACCTATCTTCTCAGTGTTCATCATTAAATAGCATGAATTCGTATTTTTTCTGCATAGAAGAAGACCTGGAGGACTCTCAGAAAACCTAAAAAGGACAATAGTCTTTTTGTATTTTTGTACCAAATTCCCACTCTCTAATAAGCTCAATTTTTCATTTTACAACCTGATTACTAGATACTGGATTACATCCACCATGATCATTTTTAGGGAGACTACTTAAAAAAAAATCTAAGTGAAACTAATGCAATTTGCATCAGTTTTGTCATGATCTGAGCCATGCCTATTTACAAAACCAGGAGTTTTAAGTTTTAAGAAGACAGTAAGAAAATGGCACGAAAGGGGATTTAAGCCACTGCTGTCTGTTGTGCCACAAGATAAAGTATGTGGAGACACAAAAAGGAACTGCTAGAGTGCTTTAGAGACTGTCTCAGGCTACTGAAATGGTAGAAGTGGGGAGATAGCAGCACTAGCTCCACCCAATGCAATGAATAACCAGAATTCTTGGCAAATAGGCACATGTGGTGTTTTTTAGGAGTTAACTCTGGAAATTATAATCAGCTCCAACCACTTCACCCTCAAACTAGGAAACCAAAAATCCTAAAGGAAAAAGCAAAGCAGCAGCCTCAGAGTATCATATAAGCCTGTTAAAAATCAGCTTACACTATGTCTCCAGGAATTTAAAGATTATGAAAATAAACAAATTTTGCTATTCAATATCTAAGCAAGAGGCTTCACCATTACCTAATGGCTGGCCAAAGCTAGATAGCAGTATGCAGTAATATTTAAATAGCACCTTGACACTGCTATTAGAAAACAGATTGTTACTGAAAACTTTGAAATATGAAGGTCTCATTTGCTGAGGTTCCTGAAGTTTTGTTGAAAACTTGGCTTTTTGCCCTATGGCCTATCTGTCTATAAATTATCTAAAGATCTTATAGGGTGTCTCACAAAATGAAGCCCAGATTCTGGAATATAACCCTTTACTGGAGTCGTGAAAATCTTTTCTTAAGAGAGATAAACATTTGCATTTCCTGTTCGGGGTTTGTGTAGTTCTGGACATATTATTACCATGGAAAATTCAGGAATATTTGACAGGTTCTGTTAAAGAAACATCTTAAGGAAAAGGTTAAATAAATTCCATGCCTATGCAATGTTTCAATGGATTTATAATTATAAAACCCACATTCATGGAATTCTGAACCAAACACAATTTTTATTTTGTTGGATTGGAAGACCAGACATTTTATCAACAAACAGGAGAACTTCCAAATTTCTTTTAATTGTACTGCATAATTATTCTTCCTTAGTCTCAAACTAAATTTCAGTGATGCAGAAAAATCCAAAGTACCATTTTTTAGTATAATATTTTTAAAGTACCTTTTTTGTGTATACATATCACACACATATGCACATGTGCATGCACTCACGTTTTCTTTGCTTTCGTTTCACCCTTAGGTTCTATATAAAAACTGCAGAGGTTCTTTGGATAGTTTCTGATGGCTCAGAATACCCACTGAGACTGAAATCAAGCCAGAGTATCTGGAAACCTAAATCCTCTCATTTTAATAGTTTTTCAAATCCTTGGCATTTTGCTTTGAACTTTAACCAAGAAAAGTTATATCTTATAAACAATGGCATTTGTTGATTGGATGAAGGACTAGATCAATATTGATTTTGGCAACTTGTTTTGGCTGGGTTTGCATGAAGAAATATGCTGGTTGTGGTGTTAAAAAGCTATGTCAGTTCCTCAACATGTGCCTCTTTTTCTTGGAGCATTGCCTGAAAAATAGTTTCCAAAGTTACTTCCAGAAGTTAACCTAGAGGCTATCTATTATTGTGAGCTAACAACAGCCTTCTGCTGAGCTATCAGCATGTATGAAATAAAACCATTCAAGAAGGCAGATTAAAGACAGGAAAAAAAAAAAAAGGATTTCTGTTTCACAGAAGTACTAAAGGGTAGGTCCCCATTTTTATTTCCAATGAAGCTGATTTACACTATTGTTGCAATTTAAAAGGAGCTTTATATGTAGAGTAATAGCAACAAGATTTTAGGCACTCTGAGAATTACCTAGTCGACACACAGCAAAATAAGAGCCATAGGATGTACATGAATCAGTTCTGATTCAAGGGCAGTACTAGGAATGAACAAAAATGTATCAGGTAGAGAAAATGTGCCATTTTCATTTCAAAGTTTCCATTGAGGCAGAGTCCACTGCAAACTGATCAATTGCTACAATTAGCATCACAACTAAAACTTTTTGTTTGGTTTTGAATTAATTTTTTCCTAGTTTCAGCTTCCAACTCTTTGAGCTTCTGATACAAGTGCTACAGGAAGGAGTCATGTTGAAAGTGACTATCTATTTATACATCTATCCATCTACCTGCCGATCTTCCATTTCCTGTAGATGCTGTTAGTTCACATATCTTTCTCCTCTCATGGTGCTTAGCCCTCTGATGTATTTCCAGAAAGCAATCATACCACATCCCAGACATTTTTTTGGCTATGATAAACAAGACAAGCTCCTTCATGCCTGCTCTACCAGAGCAATTTTCTCCATTTCATCCAGGTGCCTGCTTTACTCATGCACAAGTTTGAATTCTCAAACATGAGTGAACAAATTTTCCAGATAGTATCTTAGCAATATTCTTGACAAATAGCACTAATATTTTCCCAATTTTAAAAAAAAACTTTCCCTACCTGATTCACTCTGAGATTACTTGTCGCTTTTTGCATTCAGGTCACTTTGTTCCTCTGACTGCATGCTGGGGCTGACCAGCCTTTTCAATTGTGGGGTTTTTTACTGTGCCGCCGTGAGGAATGCCACTTTACAACAGAAATTTATGTTCTTTGACCCAGAGAATGGAATTCATCTCCTCTGTGTTTAGGGACTTTCAGAATGTGATTTAATCTGTCCTCAGAGGAGTCCAAGACAGGTAGGATAAATGAGCAGTAAAAAGCTTCCATTTCTATATGTTGAATACAAATGCCTTGAGAACTGCTATAGTGGGTAGTATTTCATCAACAGATAATGTGAATGCAGTGTTGCATTCCCCATCCTCTAAAAAAGAACAAAACCACTTATTGAACATTTCTAGATTTCTGCATTTTTTCATTATTTCTCATTTTCATCTAATAAGGACTAAATACATAGTTCGTGATTCTCTCTGGCCATTACTTTAGGCCCTTGATTTTATATATATTAAAAATTATAATTAATGTATCCGTGTTGTCTGGGAATCATCCCTTATTCCCGCCTCCCCAGAACCAAGGGTATTTTCTTAATTTTTAACATCCAAATTAATTCTTTCTTAAGGTAATACAAAGGACACAAAACTTTACTCTGCTTTGACATACATTAGGATAAGCAAAGTAAAACGATGCATCACTAGAGCTGCTGTTATTGAGTTGCTTTAAGGATTTTGTGACAGCATTTTCCTATAAGTTCCTTCATTTTTCCAGAAATCCTTTATAGTGTATACTCTGTTAAATGTATCTTATGCATTACCAAATCTAATAATTTCAAGAAAAGGAGAGAAAATATTCTACAAGTGGCTGGGGTTTTTCACTTTACAGGAAAAATTTCAGTCATTTCAGACTTGTAAAAGTCCAGCAGTTCCTGAAGTCATTCAGAGTCTGCTGTCTGAGTTTTGATCAGCGCCAGTTTTGATGGCAGGATCTGTTATCAGTTTGAAGTGGCATGTCATAGAAGATTCTTTAGCATTTTATTCTAAGCTTGGCTAGAGAGATTAAATTCTCTAACCATTTTTACCTGAAACAGTGCTTCTAAATTATGATGAGAACAGAAATAATTTCCTTATTGCTCCAAAATTTGTCCAACACCTGTAGGAGCAAGCTGTACCATGGGATTTCTGTGCCTCTGACTCTATTCAACTATCAGAGTACCCAAAAGTGGAAAGAAAAAAAAGAGTTCTTTCTCCAAGGGCAAAAATGAAATTTGTTTCCGTTTTTAGACCTTACTTCTTTAGCTCCTGTTTGCTCAATCCTAATACAGGTTAAAAAAAACCAAACCTATTTGCCAGGCCCAGTTCATGATACTAAAATCAATCCAGACCTCTTAAGAATCCCCCAGGAATTTGCAGGTGGCTTGTCACCTATGTAGTGTCTTGTCTGGCTTCTTCTCTAATGCACAGTGCATTTGATGCAATAGCGTCATCGCCACCAGGGCCAGAGCAGGGCTTCGGCCAGAGCCCATCTTGCTGGAGGCAGTGCCTGAACTGGATTCAGCAGAAGCAACAGTTCCCTCCACAGTCATCTCAGTTGGACCAAAGTGGAACTGTTGGGAACAACTTTCTTTTCTGCTGGACTTTTAGGGGAGGCCTCAGATCACATCTAGGTCTTGTACTTGTGTTTATTGGTCAGAAAGCCCTTTATCATCAAATTCTTTCTTCTTCAATGAGCACAACTTGCAGACTCTCTCCTAACTTTGTTACATACCTAATGCATAGGTTGAGCTCCTTTGAGTCTTTGTATATCCTCCAGGTCTTCAACCATTGCTTTGGATCCTCCTTAAGTTCCCTCCAATATTTTTGAGATCAGTCTTGAAAGGTAAAAACAAGAACTGCCCTGTTGTAGAAGCTGTTGAAGCAATGCCAGCTACAGAAGCTCCCAGCCAACTCAATTGCTTGTCTTCTCAAGTTGGTGTTTTATGTACTGAATTCCACCGCTTAGCTCCATCCTCCTGCTAAAAGGCCAAAGTAATCAATGAGATTATCATTCATCCTTAAGATCCTCATCAAAGGCCCACAAATATGAGTCATTGTTTCCCCAGCCATGCTAAAGACAGGTCGACCGGCACACACACGTGCCAGGTCACACTTCAGAGAGACTCAGATGCTCACTGTCTCTCCACCCAGCTCCTTGGAGAGACTCGTGGGCAGGTGGGAGCCAACATGCACTTCAGCCACATGCTTGAAGTGAAGAACTAGAAAACAGCCACCTTGAGGTGCTTCACAGCATGTACCTCCTGTACAGTGTAAATATATCCACAGAGACATTCAGACTCTCTTTAGAAGCTCAAAACTGCAGCTGTGTCTCACAGAGCAAAAAAAGCCAGAAATAGAGAGTAAATACATAGTCTTTTTGCCTTCTGATATGAGATTTCTCAAAACTAGGCATGAAGGGCAGGGAAGAAGTAAAATGACATAGTTTTGCTTTTTTATAGCACCAGGCAGGGGTTGTTAAATTAACAATTCTTATATAAAGGCCTCTTCTCTAGAAAATGTATTGCTAAAAGAGCTATTACAAAGTGGGTCAGAAGCAGAGTAAGTGCAAAAATGTTTCAGAGTATGTTTAAATAGAATGATAAGCACTTGCAAGACTTTTGTTGGATCTGGTTTAGAGTATCAGCTTGCGATGATCTTGCAGTGCTTTGACCTCCTGGGCCACAGAACTGACACTCTCCTACTTTATCCCCATTCTGTACCCCTCTGGCTTTTGGGCTGAACTTTGGTTTTTTAGCTTGAAGTGGAAAAAGGAACGTATTCAGCTCTTTCATCTGAAATTCACCAGCTACCTAAAGAGCAGACTTCCTGGTTCATGTATGGAGCAGGTCATATTCCTCTTTCGCTATGACTGTCAGGTCTGTCATATAACCTCCACAAACCCACTGCAGAGAAATTCAGACATATTTTAGAGAAGTAGTTTACTTTTGCTAAATATAAAAGGGCAGGGACTTGCTTTCAAAGACTGAAATTTTGCTTTAAAAGTGATCTTATTAAGAGAAGGAAAATGAGTCAGTAGCATGTGGAACATGTATTATGTGTGAGACATCTTACCCATGCAAGGGGAGAGGGGATACAGAAAAGAGTTTTGCCTGCACTTGCAACAATCTTCAAAAGCTTTTTTCCCCTTGCTTTGCAGGACTGCATATTTCTTTGTTCATATACAGAACCAGTCATTATGTGTATGTGTTTTGGTTTGAGACCTCCTAACTTAGCAAGCAACTCAATGACATCCTCCTGTGTAGTGTCACTACTTTGAGTGTCGCTGCCAGTACAATCTAGCAGTAGAAACATATGAAATGGTCAAGTTCATCTGAGTTTCAGGATAGGTCTTAACATATCCCACCTCACTCCCTGCTGTGGGAACAACAGAAAAAGGAAGTGGCTGGAAAGCTTCTGACCCAGTCAGCTTTCCACTGCATTTGAGGCATTCTGTAACTCACAGAGCCTCAGCACCAGCTCTGTGATAACCTGTCTCTCCCATTTCTCATATTCCCTCTGGACTGTTGTGCTTTCCAAGCAAGGATGTGACAAATACAAGGGAAACAGGATAAAAGCAGGACTGGGGATAAAATTATGAAATCACATGACCATTTGGCACTGATCAGGTTCAAAAATCACAAAGTTGTCAGAAAGAGAGATCTAAGATACTAGACAGGTCTAGTAACCTTTACAAGAAACACCCACATGCTCTTCCAACATTTTCTCCTTTACGTGTGTGCATGGCAGGAGGAAGCTATTACTGCTTTCGTTTTACGCATGAAGAACTGAGACTCAGTGCTTATAACTAAGCAGCCCAGTGCAGGGACACCCAAATCAACCCAGTTCAGTCATGTAGCAGCAAAACAGGCACTGGGAAAAGAACAGCCATGCTTCCTTAGCTAGTCAGCCCTGCTGGAAAGCAACCTATGCCTTGCTAATAAGATTATCCTGCTTCCAGAAACTGGGATTTCTCATTTAGGGACTCTCTTTTAGTATCTGAAATTTGGCTTTAGAAATTGTCTTGGTACGAAAAAGTTTAGAGCTGGCTTGGTCATTGCTGCATGGAAAGGTACCCAAAGGAACTGAAAGGATTATCCAAAAAAGTAGTGAAGACTTTCAGAGGAAGCTGGGGCAGAGAAAGCAACTGTAGCCACATGTGTTTGCCAAACTAACCCCCAAACCCATGAAATGTCTGCTGTTCTGCCAGTGGCTATGGAGACTCTCACTCACATGAAAAAGCTTTGACTTGAGCTCCTGGGTATGTCAATGGCTCCACTGAAATTATACTACTGTTTTCATAAGCTATTTATTTCCTGTTAATACCTTGGAAAAATTCTTAGAAGAGACTTAAATGAAGACAGTATTGCAACTTGGCAAGTTCATTTCAAAATTCATTAGTGCTCTTTTTCTATTTTCCTTTGCAGAGCTCCGGTGCCTGTCATCAATAGTCAAGGGGAGAATTGGGGACGGTTTTGTTTGATTCTGATTCTAAAGAGAAAAATCCTATTGGCTTCAGTGTTTTGGCCCTAAAAAATTATTGAATTTCCCCTAGGAAGCTTCAACTTTAAAATATTCTGTACTGATACATTTTTAAGTCTGCCCAGATGTAAAATGTTTACATGAATTAACTTCACTTTTTGAATACCTGAGACAGAAAGATTTCCTAATTAAAGAAGATGTATTCTGTATTAGTCTTTCCTATCTATTGTGATTCAATCCATATGATCAATCTATTTTCCTTCTGTCATGGATTGCAGAGATTCAGCCATGGTGGTTTAACATAATGCTGTGCTGTGTTTGTACAGAAACACTGCACAAGGGAGATTCCAAAGGGATTTTAGCAACCCTCATCTAACACAGGATTTTTGAATAACATTACTTGGCCATAGGGAAAAGTATTTCCTTTTGACATTTTTTTTTTCTCCAATGAAAATACAAAAAGTGGAAGTTAGATAGTACTGTTATTAGAGCTTTGTTGCAATGAGAGAAAAAGTGGTGTTCACAACAGCATGGATACAGCAGCTGAGAGACAGCTTCTCTGCTAGACCTTCATTTGATCAGCCTCTCTCCTAGATTTAGGTCTTCATGGAGCTGATTCCTCTCTTGGACCATGCCTAGCACATCCCACTTCCTTAGAATCCTCTGTATCATTGGGAGTTTGGGAGAGCAGAGAGGAAATAATGAGTTCAGTGTTGAGATTTTTGTGGTTTAAGTGTCAGTTACTAAGGAGATGCTTGGAAAATTGCTCTGTGTGGATTTCTAATAGAAATAAAAAGATGAAGATGGAACCTGTCAAAAAATCCATAAGCAGAAAAAGCCACCTATACTTGTCCTTGGCTGCAACCTGAATGGAGTAGGAAGCACCAGAACACAGCAGTTCTGTTTCGTGCACTCACTAAAGCCAGGGAAAAGTGTTAATATTTTCATAGAAAACATTTCAAAAAAATCTCCCTTCTGCAACAGCTTTTGGATTCTCAGGGTTTTTCCTGGTTTGTGTTTTTTTCCCTTGCTCTCCCTTCC
This sequence comes from Corvus brachyrhynchos, assembly GCF_000691975.1. NCBI lineage: Eukaryota > Metazoa > Chordata > Aves > Passeriformes > Corvidae > Corvus > Corvus brachyrhynchos. Next base: position 1,453,162 of record NW_008236769.1, read on the forward strand.
ATTTCACCTTTACTGGTGCAAGAGAAGAGAGTAGAAAGGTGGCAAGTGATCTAGCTAGCGAGCTACATAGGTAGGTATCTTGCAGTGACAGGGTAGTAAATATGACTTAAGTTAATCAGGCCTGTTGAACTGAAATTTAGTTTTCAGATTTCCTCCCAAAACCTCAGCACACACCAGACTCATGCTTCAGTCCCTGTGACTGACATGCCACGCTGAAGGATGTCACCCATATGTGCACAGGCAGCCAGTGGTACAGTGGGACACTATTTGCTGCCCAGCCAAAAGAATGTGTTCCTGCTCCATTGCAAACACAGAACAGACTCGTCTCTAAACAGTCTGTTTATTCTTTTGAGTTGCATTTGTCACCTGTATGTGCTGAAATGTAACTGAGTCTTATTTCCATTTACTTCTCCTTTATGCTGAGCATAGACAAAGCAGCAGTAGGTCCTTGAACAGTTCCTGATTTTCATTAACAGTTCTCAAGTTTCTGTTCCTAAGTAACTATGTCTAGTTACTTAGGGTTTAGAGAACTGGCTTACTCTTTTCCTTTAATCGTTTAATGCAGTATTCTGATTGCATAAGGCAAGAAAGTAATAGAGCAGTTCTCTTCCTCTGTAAGACCTAAAATAGAACTACTATTTTAAGTCACCCCTCCTGGGTGCAAGGCTTTCTGTTTTTAAAAGCTGGTTCTTACTTTTAGATTCTCTTTAGAGTTCAGCATTAGATACCTTGCAAATCAAAATTGAAGTCACACAAGATTTTTTTCTTCTTCTTCTTAATACTACAAATAGATGTTTTCTTGCATCAGCATTATCCTTTGCACTGTGAAGGGGCAATATGCACTAGAGGGTGGCTATTTTAATTTCAGAATTTTGTTACTGAGGCAAATAGTGTAATAAAACCAACATTAAACTTTGATAAACTTGAGACAACTTTGAAGAACATTTCTTAACAGAAGACTTCCTAGTATATGTTTGGACTACCAATAAAATTTTGGCCATAAGCCTGCTTCCTTCTTTCTGCTCCCCTTCTTCCCCCCCCACTTTCTCCTAGTGCTGCAATATACAGAAGCAAAAAGAGGAAATCAGCTGATGACATTTTTTCAACTGAAGAACAATTTTTGCTTAGTATTCCCTGTAGTGTTCTTTGCGTAACATTCTCATTTCTTACTCCGTTTTTACGTGGTGGCAGAAAGAACTGGTTGCTGCAAGCCTTGGTGTGCCCATTCTTGCTTTCCTACAGAAAGTAAGAGCAACGTGGAGTCTGAGGACCCAATTGCACAGTTTTTTGCCAGGGCTCCAGGTAGTTCCCAGTGCCCAGGCTGAACCCTGTTGTACCCCACATTCACTTTTGTGACTACTGGATACACTGCCAAGGGCATAGGTAATGTCTTAAAACTGATTCTGTTGAGACTACTGTCTGAATATATCCTTAAGTTATTTCTGCTTAACACAAATCTTTAAGAAGACAGGCACATAGCACAGTGACACTTCCACAGTGGCACCACTTCCATCAGCTTGTCTTAAGATATTTTGTAAGGCATATTTGAAAGAGGAATAGGCCTTTAAAAACTGCCAGACCACTATCCCAGAAGCTGTAGGGCTGCTGGCATATCAGCATTCAGTGGCCCTTCCTGATAGCTGACAATATTAGATGTTTTAGAAGACAATGAAAATCTCTTTGAAAAAAAATAGTTTATTTATTTTTCAGGGAAACTAATGGTGACTAAATCATTGGACCAAAACCACTAATCCAAAACTGACAAGTTATATTGCATGGACATATCAATGTCCAAATAATAAAAGTCTCCCTCTGCCTGTTATATAAAAAGACTTTATAAAGTCAGGAAACATTATAGACAAAAGGACTTTAAAAGTTCAGAGAAAAATCCTTGCTGAGAGAAATGCTGGTGAGATTACATTTTAAAAAATGGAGAAATATTCCAAAACTGATGAGCAGGAAATTTGGCTTATTTGGCAAACAACAAAAGAAAAATCCTATTTTGCTTTGCACTTTTGTGTCCATAGTTTGATTCCAAGAAGGCTGAAAGTAGTTAAATTTACCTTTGTAGCAAAAAATGCCTACCATATTCAGGGACTTGAGGGTTCTTTATGGCATTATTGAACCTTAATTCTCTTCATGCTAAAAGATGCTATGGGCAGACAGAGTTGATGGGAAGGATCCAAAAGATAACCCCATTTCTACTAGTTTCTGTTCACTTGTGAATGATATCCAGCATGTCAGGCTCAGGTTACTGTTCCCAGCCTCTCTCTGCTATCTCCTTTTCCTTCTTTAATTCAGTTAATCTTTCTCTGTTCTTGCCATCTGTTTAGTTAGTCTGTCCTAAACTGTTTCTTTTGCAGCACTGCTGCAATCCTGCAACCAGCAAGATAACCAAGAGCACTGCCTTTGGCAGCTCAACACTAGTGTAAATTTGCCAGGTCTCAGAGTGGCTGATAAGGATTTTTGCTACATTTTTTCTTTGTCTAGCAGCAAGCTTGGAGGAAGCAGAATAAGAAAAGCACTCTGTTGCTATTTTGCTGTCCTACTCTCCCTCTCTTAGTAGAATTTTTTTGTTTTGTTCTGTCCTTAAGAAACTCGGAGTCAGTTTTAAGTAAGAGTAAAAAAATTATCTCTTTTCTGTTCTACCAAAGGGACAGTTAACACCATAAAAATTCAGGACAAGGGAGTAAAGGAATGTTCACAAGAACTTGCTGCAGATAAATGGCAAGGAAAAAAAGAAGGAGGGTTAACTCAATTTCCTTCTTTGCCCAGGTCTCCAAAAGTGTCTGAGTGATTATTAGTGGTACTGTTTGTTATCATGTCATAAAAGAGAAGATCAGGTTAACACCTGTGAATTGCTATGCCCAAGTGCTTCATTGAAAAGAACTCAGAGCAAATGTCCCTCCTCTGCTTCTGCCTTCTTAATTGACTGCCTGTTACTGCTGCAACCAGTGCACATGGCAGAATGCATGCTTCTGCCTCAATATTTAACTGATATTTAAAAAGGCAGTTAAATGCTCTGGCATCTTCATAAGAAAATTTCCCACCCTCAGATTGTCCATGATGAAGGGGACAGAACTTCTCAGCCACTAAATGGCATTTTATGGCAATGGAAAGTTGGCATTTATACCTGTTTCAAATATGTTCCCTTGAGTCTGTTTCCTTTTAGCAAACACTTCATTTTACTTACTTTTTCACTGAGTTCTGCTGATGACAAAACGAAGCAAGGAAGACTGACTGGAAAATTGGAATTCCTTTTCATTAAACTGCTTCTAGTTTCAAAATTTGTTTCTGTATTCATGCGAATGCAATCCACGACCTTTCCACTGAAAACAAAGCACAAGTCTGTGACAAAGCCCCCAGAGAAGGTTCACAGTGGCTGCACTCCCCAGGAAAGGACGAGACTCCTCTGGAGAGCTTTCACTAACCAGACTGGGGTTGGAAACTTGGTTTTCCATGGCTGGGAGAAAGCCAAGGCCTTTCTCTTAGCTTGTCTTTCCTTCCTTCCATATATCATCTGGAGAAGATATTTTGCCAAATTTTGGTGAGCTGACATTTCAATGTTTGACTGCTGCAACAAAATGACATTTTCGGACAAAAAAAGAACTGTCAAAAGACTCTTAATGTTTTATAGTTGAGTGCCCAAAAAACGTTCTCTCTACAATTCGTTACTGGATCATCTTTTGAGAAAAGAGGCGGCCCTCTAAACTTTTCTCTCATCAGTTGCACTGAAAACAGCACTCCAGTCTTGATGCTTAAGAATCAAGTCTTTTATGCCACAACTTTGATGACAACACAAATGTAGGAAAATAAATTGTCAGCACAACCTTTAAGAAAACTGAACTCTACAACAAGCCCAACTCATAAACAAAAATTAGACTCACTTTTTTCTGAATCCTTTTTTATTTATTTTTCTGCAGTAATACTTGCAGAATACTTGGGTTTCATATGCATAATTTAGCATAGAAAAAAATGCGAACAACTGAGCTGTAGGTGACATTGGGGCAGAGACAGTAAAATGAAATCTTATTGTAGTTGAACTGGCAATATGGCCTGTCCATCTCTGAGAGCAGAAAGTGTACCCTCCAGTGTACCGTGACATGCTTTAATCAGCATAAAATGGAACTGCCACTGAAAACATGGACCTCACCCTTGATGCAGTTTATCCTTCTCTTTTCCCACCTTCTCTTTTCTATATGACCCCTTCCCACACAAAGAACAGGACAGCTTTAGCTGTTCTTCTCCCTTGATCTTCTTCATCACATGTGACAGGAAAAATGGATGGATCAGAACTGGCAATGAGTAAGTAGCTGGAGAGGGACAGAACAATATTTTTTATTGCAATGGTGATGTCAGTTTAAGCAGATTACAGCATTTGCTGCTACCTGGTAGTTTCTCCAGATAAGGTCACCAGGAGCCATGAATTTCCCTATAAAAGTTGGTTTATGGGAAGATCTGTTTTTTATGCCAATTGCCCCTCTGTGTTTTCAGTACAACAGAAAGGAAGCATATTTGGACCATCCTGAGAACACCCATCTTTCTGAAACAGAGCAGATGGCCCTGAACTCTTTAATAGGTGCTTGGCACCCCCCAGGCTGGGCTGTATTATACCAAAGGTAACCTGTCTGGCATGTGCACCACAGAATGGGATGTGCAGCACAACACTGGATTTCACTCTCCCATCAGAATTCAGACAATCCACATACCTATTATTTCTTCAGCTATTGGGAGTGGGATTTACATGCTTAAATTCCTCATATTAAAAAACCAGACTGTTTTATTGACTAAACGGTATCGTTTCTCTAAAAAAACACACACAAGACATAAATAAATAGACATAAATAGACATAAATGCAGATCAACTGTTAAGTAATTTGCAGGAGTTTGAAATACTTATATTCATACCATGCTTGTAGACTTTTTTTCACTGGAATACATTTTGCACTCGTTAACAAAGATGCTATTCCATTTAAGTCAATTGGGGCTTCTCTGGTGTATCCTAGAACAGACCTGGAGCCAAGATGTGTATCTTACTCAGTTCATTAGACTCTCCAAAGCCGTAGATTAAATAAGCAAGTATGTCACTAAATCTGTTCAGCATTAAAATGATACAAAATGTATTTTTCCTCTTCCAACTAAATAGTTTTCTTCAAATTTGAACCAGATGGAAACACAGTGAGTTATCTGAGATGAGCTCATCTGGACTTCTGAGTGGAATGTCCGACATTTGGTCACACATCTTGAGATGTGAGTTAGGGTCTGAATGGGGAAATTTTTATCATCTTATGTTTACTCTTGTGGATAGGCTCATTAGGTTCAATGGGTAACAAGAAAAACACATGACACATGCACAGACGGAGTAAGGCCATGCAGGACATGGTTCTGTATAAAATCTCTGAAATGTAGTTAGCATTCCAAAGAAAATGGTCCCTCAAAACTCCAGCAAACACAATAAATGAAAGCTCAGCATCAAAATCGGTTAAAAAATGTGGAGCAGTTCTTCTTTTTCTATGTCTTCCATTAAACCTGCTTTTGCTGTTTGTCTGGAAGATTAATATTTCAGGGGACACACTGAATTGTAAGTCTTCTATGGAACCAGACATACTGTTGGGTTTGGACTAATTAAAAAAAGCAGGAATCTACATTATTTCTTTTAATAGTTTAAAAAAAAAACAACTGTGAGGGAGTATATAAATGTAAAGCAGCAGATATTAAATCCCCGTGCTTTCAGGATTAAAACCAAACAGTTCCAATGAGAACTCGCTCCCACGTGGCAAGGCTACCAGGAAACTCCATGCTTCAGCTGTAGAGTCACTTTCTGTTGTCAGGTACACCAAGTGCTGCAGTCAAACAGCTCATGTTGAAGAAGTACCTGTCTTCTATTAGCTCAATCAGGCTGATCTGCCTCACTGAACTCAGGGGAGCTCTGCTGTTGCCTTCAGCGAGGCAGGAATTTTACCTTTAGTCAAGAGCCTGAATATTAAATGCGTTGAGCTCCCGCATCCTCAGCAAAGAAAATGATACCCAGAAGTACCTCCTCTATATTATTATGCACATTCAATTTTTAGACAGTGTGACGGCTGCTTCAGGCTAATTTACCAGGCTTCCTGGTAAGATGAATTAGCATAGGTGGAACTCCTCACCGTGAGAATTAAGCTGCTTCTAATATTTAGACTGAACAGGTTTGGTTTTTTACACTCCATTGAACTGGGGCCAGCACACTTTTAATGTTCAACTGTCCTGACTCCCATGAGCAAGTTGGAAGAGTCTGTTCTGTGGCAATGAAGAAAATCTGTATATCTGAGAGAGATTTAGCAGCCATCTGCCTGAAAGTTTTTCCAAACTCTACAATAGATTTTTGGGGTTGTTTTTTATTTTTTAAACACTTTGTATCATAGCCCTAATCAGAATGGCCTGAATTTATTCCTCCTATGACTCCATTGCAGTTCAATAATTATTTTGTATTTAATTTTTCCCTCTTTTGGAAGGAAGATAGTGAAAAAAAATCTGCATTTAAACAAACTTCAGGCTCATAAGACAGCTTTCTATCCTAAAGAATTCAGAGTTTTTATGGTTTGGGGGTTTTTTAATCAATATCAGATACACAAAATCTGATTTGTATTGGCTAAATTCCAATTTGTTTCTCTTGCCTGATGTTTCCTTCTGGCTAGCCCTGCATCTTCAGTTGTGTATAGCCAAGAGGAATCACCAGCCATGGGGACATTAGGTGAATTTAAACTGAATAAATCTGGGCCCTGGTGCCTTCATTTTGTGACTTTCTTTTTTGATATCCCCAAAATGTTTGACAGAGACTTAAAAGTTTGTGGGCCAAGATTTAGATTATTACTTGAACAGCAAAAGATAAAACAAACTATTCTGAAATATAAATGAATTTGCACATGAACTCAAAGCTGAATTTATCCAGCAGAAATGTCTCGGTAGGACTTTACGGACACCAGGAAGAATGAAAAATAGCAGGATTAAAAAAAAATAAAATCATACTTACTGGAGCTGTGGACATTCTCAGGATAATTAGTTACATATGTTTTGGTTGTGCCCTAGGGTAAAATAAGTTCTGGGATGAGGTAATAAATAAATTAAATGTGGTTTTGGAAATAGTTATTCCTCACTGCCCAAAATGTCCACTGCGAAAAGAATTTGGATGCAGCCAACTTTGGAAATCTGAAAGGACCACAGACACAATTTTTATAAGGGCAACAGTACTGCAAAGAAGACACCACAAAAACTGAAGTCAGCACAATTTTGAATGCTGCTGATCGATGCACTGAGCTAATCCAATTGATAGATTTTGGAAAGATTTGTTTGAATAAGATAGGTAATTTAAAAATTAGGTTTATAATAATGTAGCCCCACTTAAAGTCATCAATTATTATAGCAGCAGCTGAAATACTAGCTACGTATTTTGATCACATGTATGAATTTTATAAACACTGAATTGCTTTCCCCTGCCTCTACCCTTCTCTTCTTTTCTCCATTTTTTAGAGTGGAAAATGTAAATACAGCTTAGTATCCGTTTCATGTTGTATGTTAATTTACTACTGTTATTCAGTCTTGTTTGCAGTACTTCAAGAGCAAGCTTTTTTTAATTGTGTCCTGCCCGAGAACCTGCTTGACACAGCCAATCTGAGAAGACATATTTTAAGTCCTTGACTAATCACTAGGCTTGTACTTAGGGGTAGTTTCCATTTTCAGTGGAAAAGACAGATTTCAAGGACTTGACAACATGTTACTGTTTTATTTGGTCTTGTAGAAGCAAGGAAAAAGTAAATTTGCCAGAGTCTCCTGAGGTTTTGGTAAATTGCAGAATTTCCTTCTCACAACATGTCTGATTAGCCTCGCAACTTTTTCATCAACTTTCCAAAGGACTTCATAGAATTCTCACCATTTAAAATGTATTCTTGTGTTGGACAAAGAATATTAATACTTAGAGTACAGGATCAAACTCATTTCTACATGTCTTTGCTTCAGCTATCCGTTTTAGCTCTTCTCATTCCTCCTCCATTAGATACAGGATGATTCTGGCCTGGCAGGTCCATAAGAATAGCCTCCAAAGTAAGGACTCTCCCAGTGGGAAATAAGAATCAGCAAGTCCTGGATCTGGTGTATGTTTGCAGTGCCTATTTAGCATTTTATTAAATAAATGGACAAATCAAGGCCATCATCTTACCACTCCTGCCCTTTTGTGCCAGATTAAGCCTGAACCAGTTTACCTCAGCCCAGTCACAAGTAATGAAAAATGCTAGTTACTCCAACATCCAAAGGATTTTAGTCAGGGAGATTTTGGTATCTCTTTTAGTCAAGAGGTCCCCAGTCTTTGGATTCTTCCATCAGTAAATTTTAAGAACTTAGCAAAAAGATAAAAAGAAAAATTAATTTCCAATTCTGTCTTTGCTGTTCTCCTGCCTTTTCCATTTTGAATACAGGTGTAGGTTTTCTCAGGTGAACAGTATCAGGCATCCCCTCCTGAGGCAGTGACAGAGCAACTGAAACATAGCAGAGGAAACTGATAGCAAGGTATCCTAAAACTTAATTGATCTTGGGTTGAGGCATGTAAATAAAAAGACAAGGAGAAAACTGAACCCAGAACATGATTAAGATGTTTTGAAGGAGCTTCAGGGACTACCACCTGGAGATATGCTTGAACATTGTGGTCTTCCAGCTGCCACAGAAAGGACATTTCAGGGGACCCACACAAATTCCAAAGTAGCCTGTGTCCTTATTATAGAAGCACTTTCACATCATATCAAAGATACATGCTAAATCTAAAAAAGCTGTATGAGCAACTGTACTTTCTCAACTGAATTTAGCAACACAATCTGTCTAAAGCCATTGAAAATTATCTTTTAATAGCAATCATTTTCTATGTTCTATCAGCATATTTCTGAAACACGTTCAAGGATGTCAGAGAAATATGAGGTATTGTGGGTAGAGGTAATCTGGACTCTGTGCACCAGTGGGTGTTCACAAACACACATTAACCACAACTGGGGAACAGAGTTAAGTTAGAGTTAAGCAGTTTTCTACAGGATTGCATTTTACAATGGTAGGAGGGAAATAATTTTAATCACATAAGTAGAACAAGTATCATTCATTCACTTCTTTCCATAATGATGTGTCAATGTTCGTAGACCTTGTTCTAAAATCCTGTGTTCTGAGCAGCAGTAGTTTTTGTAACACAGCTGGTAGAACTTAAGGATCAGGATTCATAGATACTAGATAAAGGGCTATGCATTGTATCATAATATATTAAAAGTTAATAATCATCTTGATCTTATACAATAGCAAATATAGGGCTGTAGCACAACTCATACTGATTTTTTTTTTTTTGCAAGCTGAGAGCTGCTGCTGTAGTTGCACCACCAGACTGGCATTCGAGAGATGTAGGGATAGCCACATGCTTCCTGTGTGACTTCTTATAAATTGCTTAATCTCTGTTTCTTAACTCCTCATCCATGAAACAGAATTATTTCCTTGAACCACAGGAATGCTTATTAAAACACATGTATTAATGAGCAGGTACAGTGGCAATAAAAACTGTAAAATGGCAATTAGGAAAATGTCAGAGTGAAAGCTCTGTGTATGCATACTTGTAATTTATTCCTAACTTCAGCCCCCTCCACATTTTCTACAGATCTATGCTAATACGCCACTGGTAAACTTTTATTTTCTGTTTAATTCCCAAGAGAACATTGCAAAAATACCGTGTTTGTTTAGATAGTCTTTTATCAGAATAATGTTTTTACTATTTCTTTCAATGTGTTGTGGATACAAATACATGAAAAAATATATCAAAGTACAGGATCATCAAAGACTATTTACATAAGAAATGAAGTATCATATAAGGAAATAATCCCACAAAACTTTGTATCCTTCAACAATCTTTGCCAGTGATAAATGTATTGCTGAAAATATGATTTGTCCAATGTAAAATTCAGATATGTTAGAGATGAAACTGTCAGTCATTTAATAGGTAGGAAACATGTAAATAGATTATAGCAATGCCTACTTTAGGACCTTTCATTAAAAATGCACTGATTAAGTCTTGAGTATATTGGAACAACAGTTTTCATGACAGATAAGGAAAATGGAGAGGCGAAGAATGAGGAATGATGTAAGATTGCACAATTGCTCCACGTGGAGTGAATCTGCCTTAGCACTGAGGAACTGTTTGAGGAAGCTGGGAAATGGAGAAGGGTGTGGCTGGTGAAACCCTGTCTCTCAGAGCCATAACCACATGTTTAAAATAGCATTGGAAAAACACACTCTGGCCCATCTTTGTTGTTTTTGAGTGCAGTAAACTTTCTACATGAGTCCTTTAAAACAAGCATGCACACACAAGGAAGAATAGGAGCCATCAATAGCATAAAGCCTGCCCTTAATTTCCACACTCCTTTCAGTTCTAGGTAAGAAGGAGCTCCCAAAGGCAAGACTCCATGTAGTTATTGTCTAACTGAAGTGTCCTCTGTAGTGATGCACAGTGACAGAAAATATTTATTATTGATTCCATAGAAAATGAAAGAACAGAGAACAGAGAAAAACATTATTTATAATAAAAAGATATGTGTGGGCTTATGCATCATGAGTATAACTAGGTCGCAGTCAGGAATAATATAGTATTCTGGCAAAATAAGTTTTCCACTTAAGATGATATTTCATTTAGGCAGGGCAAAAGATTTTTCAATCATAAATAACAAAGAAAGCCATGCAACTAAAAGCAGCAACTTTACTAAAGATCTCTTTCTAACCAGTTACTTAAAGAGAGAGGAAGTAGATACGGAACTATTCCTAATCACAGCTACCATTTGATTTTGATAAAATGCTTCAGGAGACAGTAAAATGACAGAATGAAAACAAAAGAGATCATCAGGGTGATATATCTCAAATTAAGTCTAAAGGCCTTTATGTCACTTCATGTCAGCTCCTATTTCAAAATGGTTCAGAAGGCCCTTTTCAGAGGGCAGCAGTCCCACATGTAGGAGGCTGAGTAAGTTCTGAGTAGCCATGCAAGAAACTTCTTTTCTACTTACATAGCAGCTTTTTTTTAAAAAAAATTTTTTTTGATTTAAACTGAGATGGAATACCAAGGCTTATACCCTGGCATGACACTGGGAGGTTTTCATTGTAAGGAGTCAGTGCAATTGTTTGGTCAGTTAGTAAGGCTAATGGAGTCCCAAATAAACAGGTACAAGACAGCATGTCAAACAACAAAAAATATTGTCATGCTTCATCTCAGTGTTGTAGATCTTCCTGTATTGAATACAGACTTTATGTATTTGTCAAGGTCACAGGATCACAGAATGGTCGAGGTTGGAAGGAATCTCCAGAGGTCATCTAGCCCAACTCCTGTCCAGCACCATGTCCAGATGGCAGTTGAGTATCTCCAAGGATCTAGACTCCACAACCTCAGGGCAAACTATGCCAGTGAAACAGTATTTCCGGACATTCAGAGGGTTTTATTCAGCTGTCTCTAGTCCTGTCAGTGGGCAGCACTGAGAAGAGCCTGGCATCATACTCTTTGCACCCTCCCATCATATATTTATATACGCTGATAAGAACCCCATGTGCCTTGTCTTCAGGCTGAACAGTCCCAGCTCTCTCAGCCTTTCCTCATAGGATACATGCTCCAGTCCCTACAACAAATCCATAGTCTTTCAGTGGACTCTCTCCAGTAGCAGTTTCACAATAAACCTTCTCCTAATTGGTCAAGCTGAGAAAGAACTGTATATATTTCTTTCTTCCTGAGAAAGATGCATTGGCCAACATCAACCTTGTCTAAGAAAGAGTCACAATTTTGTTCACATAACATATCGACCTCTCTCAGTCTCCTGCCTTCCAGATTCATGCATTGTGGGATCATTTGCAGAGGAAAACTGAGTGTCCTGGGTACAGAGGAAAAAGAGGGGTGGGAGTTTTCTAGCACTGTTAAATTCCACACCACCCACGTCATGGCGGGGAGCGTGGTTTCAGCAGAAAATGCCGAACCGCTGGAAGCTGGAAGTGGAGTCAGTCTTACCTCGGTGGTGGGGAAAGACAGACTGGTCCCTTGAACACACACAAGCAGTCACTGCTGCTGAAGCCATGGAAAGATGTGAGTGCTGCTG
>NW_008236769.1:1465314-1467361 GCF_000691975.1 Corvus brachyrhynchos
GCTGCGCCTGTGTGGTGGTGGTGTCCCCGGGGGAAGGGACCCCCCTGCATTTGCCGCAGCCGGCAAAGGCACTGTTTCCTGGCAGCACGACTCCTGTCCAGACTAAGCAGCTTCCCAAGTGCTGCAGGGCTCAGTTTTTTCAAGTAAATGGTTCTTATCTCAACTCAGAATCTCTGCTTTTAGTGTCCCCTCTCACCAGGAGAGGGTGGGGAGAAGAGAGTATCTTAAGTGGGGTGTAATTTTCCACTGGGTTTTTTAAACTAGCACACTGACATAATTTCAGAGCTGAATGGACTTCACTGTAATCAAATAAGCCTTTTTAAACTTTCAAATATTTTGGGAAACTTAGTTTGGCCGATTGACTTGCTTTCACCTGAGGCACTGGTATCCTGTGCAGTAGCGGGGTAGGTCCCAGTTTTGCTCTCCTGTGCAGGTTTGTGACGTGTGCCTACTGCAGCACGCCAGGCACATGCAGACAGGCACCTTCCCACCCTGCCCTTCCCACCGGCAGCATAAACCCCTGCAGTTCTGCGACTCACCGCTCAGGCTTCACAGGCACCGTAAGTGTGCAGATGTTTGAGATCTGCTCTGTTGTCAGATACCGCTGCCTTTGGCCTCTGGGGAAAGGGTAGCAGGTCAGATCCAGCCTCTTCCGCTGCCTGTCCTAGGCCATATGTCTACAATACAGGGAACAGTGCAGCATGGTCGAGGGGAGAGTTGAGCTAGTGGGGCCAGGTCTGGGCAGTTACTGCTTTGGATCCCCAAAGCGGTTCTGCATTTGCACGCTGTTGGGTTGAAGGTGTTAACAGAGGTTTCAGTTGAAGATGTGAAAGACTGCAGTAAGATCCCTGGAAAAAAAATGTAAAATCTCCTTCACATGAGGTTTATAATGAAAAGTTAAAAATTACCTGTCAGGAATGTGCATGGATACCTGATCCTGCATCAGTGCTGGGCAGTTTGAGGTCCAAGTCTTTTCCACCCTGCCGTTTCTACAATGCCTAGCTAAGAGCTTCCTTTCTCCACTGGAAATCAATTCTTAGCCTGAAATACTCCAGACACACCTTCTTTATTGCAAGCCATACATAGGCCAGTTGAACCTGAATGAAACCACTTCCAGCACTATTGCTTCTAATTACTTCTGACTTCCCAGTGAGTAACATCATGTCCCCAGGCTCATGGAATCCCAGCCCACTAACCCCACCTCGCTGATGTTGCATGAGCCTACCTACACTTTCCTTCTTATACAGAGAATCACCGTAAAGAGACCATTTCACCCCCATTGCACCTCTTTCACATTTGCCTTGATTTATTGATTACATACCAAAATTCAGGAAGGAAATACTTCATACCACTTTTCAATCTTCTCATCTCATCTTGTGAGTTTCTATGCATACTGATCTGTCATTACAGAAAACACAGTCTGTGTTGGGGAGCTCACAACTAATTCTAGCCTTGTAATCAGATATGAATATTGCAGAAGGGAGAGTCTACCAGATGCTCCAGAATACTTCGAAGACTGATTGCAAACAATTTTTTTGTTTAGAATGATCTGACTTTAGATTACTTAGAATTGTTGTTGATAAACAGTGAATGACTTTATGCTGCCAGTTACTTATTTAACTCTGTTCACAGTGAGATTTTTTAAAAAAGATCTAATGGGAATCATTACATTCTCTCACTGTAAAAGGATTTCTTCTTGTTCTTCTTGTTAGGTACTCTTACTGCCACTTCAGGCATTCAGCTTTGAAAACCTTTTTGGTCTGATACTGCCAATTCTCAACCACTGTCACCCAAACTGTGTGGCAAAAAAGGCTGCCATTCACATCTTTAGAATGCTGCCTTTTTTATTAATTGACTGTAATATAACAGTTACTACTACAGTACTATTGCAGTAGTCCCAGTATGTATTATGATACTAACATTTCTTATATGCAAATACAAATAAATTAATATCACAGTCTAAAGGGGTTACAGCATCTCCCAATGATCCTCTGGTTAGGACCCAGATCCTGTGGCAATTACATCAGCATTCTCACACTCATTCCTG
>NW_008236769.1:1467430-1481365 GCF_000691975.1 Corvus brachyrhynchos
CTCTGCTGTCTTGGACCAGTCTTCAAACATCTGCATCCTTCAGTTTCATCATTTGTGAAATGACACCTTCGTAGACCTTTATATTGTTTGTGAAAAGCTTTGAAATACTGGGTGTAGAAGACTCTAGCAAACCCCAAAGTAAAGATCTTCATTTGTTTGACTGTGTCTTACCTAGGATCTATGTGAGCAGCTGGTCCAACTTTAAGGGGTCTGGTGACAGGGGAAGAAAAAATCCAGACTGTAGGCATGATAAAAGATTAGGAAAAAAAGATGTCTACAACAGGCTTGACACCTGGTATTCACTGGGCTTCTGTTTAGCTGTCCCTGAGATCTGATAGACTCGTGCCCAGGGTAGCTGAACTCAGGGAGACCTGAGCCCATCCTGCTCATATTCCAACCTGGCCAGGTGTGGGCCAGCTGTGGTCTGCAAGCCAGGCAACCATGTCCAAGCTGAGATACCCTGTGTTAGCATGGGCTGGGGCTTTCAGGTAGGAGCCTGGCCATTTCAGTTAGATCAAAGGACTCTTGGGCTATCTACAGCAGCACAAATAAACCTAGAAATATTCATAGAATCATAGGATCATGGAATATTCTGAGTTAAGGGACCCACAAGGATCAATGAGTCCAGCTCTTAGCCCTGCACAGGACAGCCCCAAGAGTCACACCATGTGCCTGAGAGCATTGTCCAAATGCTTCTTGGAGTCTGTCAGGGTTGGTGCTGTGACCACTTCCCTGGGGAGCCTGTTCCAGTGCCCAGCCACCCTCTGGGTGAAGAACCCTTTCCTGATATGTAACATAAGCCTCCCCTGACACAGTTTCAGCCCTTTCCCTTGGGTCCTGTCACTGGTCACCACAGAGAAGAGATCAGTGTCTGCTCCTACACTTCCCCTTGTGAGGAAGTTGTAACTGCAGTGAGGTCTCCCCTCAGTCTCCTCCAGGCTGAACAGACCAAGTGACCTCAGCCACTCCTCATATATTCAGGATATTCCCCATCTCCAGGCAGGTATGGTTATTGATAAAACAGTGTAATAAGTTTGCATCTCACAAAGAGTAGGTCCCTATTTTTCTTTATTCACAAATTCACTTCCCCACAGTCCTGGTTCTTTAGGAAAAGGAGCTGTAGGCTGCTGCATCAGAAGGGACTCATGGATTCTTAACAGAGAAGACAAAAATGCATTTTGCCTCCCTTTGGATGAGAGGTCAGATTCTTTGTTATTGGAGGGGAGGGCAAAAGGCAGAGGTATGACAAAGACTGAGGGTAGAGCCCTCATTACTCATCCTGACATTGGAAGAGGCCCAAAGCTCAACAACTCTGCCTTCCTGCTCATCCCTGCCAAAGACCATGGTGACAAGCCAGGGAGCAAGACCTCCAACAGACTGAGGAAGCTGCATAGCCTTTTTTGCTTGCCACCCTTGACAAGGCTCTGCTTTGCCTGTTCTGGCACCTGGCCCTGATTGAAGCCCTCTGCAAACAGTGCTGTCTCCAGTGCCCCCAGCTCTCACTGGAGTGTGGGCCCTGGAGTGCTGGCAGCCTTGGCTGTGGGAGTATAGGAGCTGCTGCTGTCCTTGTGGGCTAAACCTTTGGCTCTGACAGGACTTAATGCCAGCTTGATCTGAGAAGGGCTTTAGAAAATCTGTGCAAGTAATTAGGGGATGAACTGCCTCCAAGGAAACTTTCTCCCTAACCCTTATTAGTAGTTAGAGGTTGGCCACAAAGCAAGTAGCTTTACATTCTCAGACTTACAGACACCATTATGATGGACGTCCCGACAGGAGCCAATTCAAAACAGATACACGGTGCTTTGTTTGGTAATGTGGGTGTGCTGGTTTGCATGAGGTACGAGCACTGCAACTCTGTATGGGATTGACATGGCTTTGTCTTTTCTAAGCACTGGTCTTTAACAGATTAAAAAAGAATTTTTTTTTTAATCTGAAGCCAAAATTTTGACAAGACTTCAAAATGCCGTGAAACCAAATCCAGACAATCTACAAACATTTGAAAATTGAATCTGTTATGAAAAATAATTTATTTTTAGGGGATTTAAACGTATTGTTATTGACATTTCATGCAGTAGTGTAGCAATTCTGTCTGAAAGGATGTGTAATGTACAATGCTGACAATGTGCTATGAGCTGATTCTCAGGTTTTATTTTATAAGTGGACAGCTGTGTCTAAGTCAAGGCAGAAACCCTTTACTTTCTGGATTGGGAGGTCTTCTGTTTGTACTGTGACATTTTTAACAGAATATTTCAACAGAATTTCCATTCCACAGGAAGTTTCAAACTGTTTTTATTCTGAAGGAGAGCAATTTGAAAAGTGACAATATTTTCCATGACAGGGAAATCCCAGCTTTTAACTCAGTTCTGTCCCAAAGCAAGGAACTGTGTGGGTGACTCCTTCATCTCACTCCTAGCCCCAGTGCCACTTCCTGCATTACTTACTGTCGCTTTTCAGTACAGGATTTATGTCTCCAAAGTCAGCAGGTATGATTCTGAGTACAGGAATAGGAAGACTTCATAAAATGAGCACTCCATATTTTTGGAGGAGTCTCTCTTCAGATCAGAATCACACTCTAAAGCCAAAGTCACAGCCCCAGATTTTATATTGTGTGTGACCAAGCCCTGCATTTTCAAAGTCATAAGAGTTGGAAAACTTGGTAATAAAGGGAGTCAGGTCCTGAGCTGTGCAACTATTTCTCAGATCCTTTTATTTGCATGAACAGCTTCATCTGTAATCATACTTGCACCATATGCAAACTCTTGTTTGCAATTCACATAAATTATTAATTCACAGCTTAAGCTGCACATTTCCTCTATTAGTCACATTTCTTGGAGGCTTCTTATTACTACAGCATATGGAAGTCTTCTTTCCCTGTGGTGCTGTGCAGTGATTAATTGTGGGAATCAAAGGATACGTAAAAGATATCATTTAGGACCAAACAACACAGAAATTTCCCTAGTGCAAACCTTGTCAAGAAAGCAGTAGAGTTACTGAAAGTTTACATTGCTGCAAGCTTTTTCAGTGTTTGAAGACAATGTATTTTCATCTTGTCCAATACCAAATGGACAACAGGAGTTTGAGAACTGTGTGTAGGGACTAATGACTAGCTGGGAGGAGCTGATGGCTCAAATGCAGTTGAGGGCCATTAATTGTGGGCAGTCATTAATTCTCAGACAACACCCAGTGTCAGAGTTGTTACTCTTATAAATAGTTGTTCAAAATCTTGTCTGTGAATGTTTCTAGGGTTAGGTAGTTATAGCCAGCACATCTGGGGCATTTCCAGAAAATTAACGCTTTGTATGTTGGGCAGATTGCTTATGTCAGCTCTCCCCATGGCTCTCATTTGCTAATATATTTTGAATGATGAATTGTGGTTTATGTTTTTATACACTCCCAGTATTTAAGTTACATCTATTGATTTTCAACAGCTTCCGTGTGTGTGTGTGTGTGTGTGTGTGCACATGTGCCTTTTAAGAGAGTGTATTTCAGAAGAGAAACTCCGTGTTGATACATCTGACATGACTTGTAACAACCAAAGGAAAGAATTTTAGGTGAATCACAACTGAAAGGGAAAACCTCCCAGGATGTTTCAGGTTATATGAATATACAAGAAAAGGACAAAGGAAGGTAGAGCAAGTTGCTGACAACAGCCATATCACCAAGGTATTTTAAAGTCAGTTGCAAACATGCAAACACATTTGTGCTGGACACACTGCAGACTGCTCCAAGATGGGTACAGGACTGGTAAAAAAAGTGTAAGTTCAAACAACTATGAGGAGCTCAGAAAAATGATGTTGGCCTCCAATTAAAACCTTGCCAATGATGACCTATATAATGTTTTTATGGGTTGTATGAAATGAAGATGTAGTTTCAGTTCCATTCTCAGAAAATGCCTTTTTGCATCACGTAAGTCATCATCAGAGAAGACGTTTATGTAACTTCCTTGTTGGGGAAGCCAAGACCTAAGGGACTACGGAAAATGAAGCTTCCTTTTTCTATTAGAGTTGTTTGCTCCAGGTTGAGTTGGAAAGATATTGGTAGGGAAACACAAAAAATATTCCTGTCCTATGTATGTCTCCCAGGTATCTCAGCATGCTTGCTTAACAGCTTTTGTGACTGCAATATCCATTTTTAATGGGCATTTTAAGAAAAGAAAAAGCTATTGTTTTTTTGAATATGACTACTAAAGCCAGCAAGTGGACATATAATAAAGAGAGCACATGAACAGCTGCAGATGTAATCCAGGCAGCCAAAAGGCTAGTGTGAGCTTATTTTTCTAGAACTCAAAGCCTGCCAGAGGACATCTTCTCCTTCTCCTTCTCCTTCTCCTTCTCCTTCTCCTTCTCCTTCTCCTTCTCCTTCTCCTTCTCCTTCTCCTTCTCCTTCTCCTTCTCCTTCTCCTTCTCCTTCTCCTTCTCCTTCTCCTTCTCCTTCTCCTTCTCCTTCTCCTTCTCCTTCTCCTTCTCCTTCTCCTTCTCCTTTCCCTACAATTCCATAGATTCTGGTTTTCCTCACATAAGAAAACAAAACCCAAGTTACTGGTAGGAAGACTTAAAAGTTTTACCGAGATCAAGTTACTGTAAGAACATACCAGTCTCCATTATGACCTTATTAGTAATTTTGCTTCATGTAGTGCTTTCTGTGAGGGCAGAACATTTTAGAAGCATTAGATTGTTCTAAAGGGGAACCTTTTATCTTCTGCACATGGAAAACAGGAGGGTCAAGGAAAGAGGTAAGGAAAGAGTTTAATTGTCAGATAAAATTAGGTACTTAATTCACCCTTATAAAACATAGAGACAACCATGCAAATCTGAGAGTTGTGTATTTTCATGTCAGGGAAACTACCTCATCTGCAGATGCAGTCGTGTATTTTATGCACATCTATTTGACGGCACAACAGCTCAGATTCTTGATCTGATCACTGCAATGAACTTTTCACAAGCAGGTCCCTGTGCGTAGGTGCATTTTTTGAGAATATGGCCTCAAAGTCTTTCTTGAGAATAGTTTTACGGTTTCCATGAACTTTGCTCAAAAATGTGCCAAGACTTCCAAGTAACAAACATGCTTTTGCAATTTACTGAAACTTTCCCCTTGTGTTCCAGAGAAGCAACCTCCCCATTAGTCACCAGAGAGACACATGAGCCAAGGAGGAAGGAAAGGGAATCAGCTCATAAAAACAGGCAATTCCCTTCTTTAGTGTCTACACTTAGTCATTAAATAAAAAATAGAAGTGAAATCCAAACCTTTTTTTTTTTTTTTAAATGGGTCATTACTTCAGTGCAGATTGAATAGATGAGGACTATTTGCATCTTGATTTTGGTCAGGAATATTTGTAATCAGTTGCTTTTTTCTGCACTTCATACCCAAGCGAGGGCTATTGTGCGTTTGAGGTACTCTGCATCCTTCCAAAGGAATGCAGTCTCCCAGGTATATCTTTTTACACTTCTTTAAATGACCAGTGAACTATATTACCCAATAAGTAAGGGGGCTGGAGTATTTTTGCCAGATACTAATTTTACTTAGAAAAAAACTGAGTCAAGGCCAAGGCACAAAGTTCATACATAAATCAAATTCATTTTCCTCTAAAGATAGAATGTGTTGCAGTTTGAAGTTTCCAGCTGACTCGTCTTAAAAATGGACATTTAAAAACTTGTAGCGTTGAGCCTGCTTGAGTTCTAGGCTTGTTTCAGTTGGGAAATGTAAATGTAGATTTTGCAAGCTATGTCACATGGAAGGACAAGCAAAGGAGATTATAATGTCTCTTCCAGCCTTAAGAATATGGCAGTCAATTAGAAGTTGAATTTTCAAAGGAAACTGTCAGTTGATGCATGATGAAATGGTAATTCCTGTTCATTTCCCACTACAATGTATTCAAAGCCCAAGAGTGACATTCAAACCTTACTTCCTGCAAGACAGTACTGTACTTAGTAACACACTGTATAGTATGAGTTGTACACTTGTAACCCACAAATCCCCCTGCAATTTTTCAAGAATAGTCAGTGATAAGTAGCAAAACCCAAGCACATCTCTCCTTTTTCTTGAGTTTTTCTCTGAAACCTTTCTCCACAAAATCACTTGAAAGATTTTGGTGGGGGCAGGGAGAGGGGGTTAGCTCCTGTACACTCGCTATACTGAAGTGTAGAAATCCATAAATAATCAGTGTTACATTTCAGAGCACGTACTTTCCATGCATCCTGGCCAGAGCAAATTCTGAAAGACTTTCTGGTGCCAAAGCAGTTGAATTAAATTTAAAAATGGCTAAATTTAGCCATCCCATCAGATCTGTTTCTGAGTATCATCTGGCTGCAGATGGAGGTGCAGAAGGACTCACAATCATGGGTCAACTTAGTAAATCAGCTGAGTCCCTGGAAATACCTGGATGCACACTTTTAGTTTGGCCAAACGCAGGGTAGTATGGCTTAGTTTAGCAGGCAAAGCTACATCAAATTGCCTTACATTTTCCATGGGCTAAAAGCATTCACACTGGATTTACCACATTTCAGCTGACAGATGGCAACTTATTAAACATCAGTATGCTGATGAATATTTTGAGCCCACAAGATTTCTGAGACTTTGAAAAGAGGTAATTCCTAAAGTATGCAACACAGCTTCCGCCTACAGTGCTGGCTATATGTTTGCAAATGCTTTGTGGGTATGAGGTGCCATATTTGCAAAACCAAGCAGACGTGGCACTTCAGTCACTCTCTCCTCCCTCCTGCTTTAACAAATTATCATCCTATTGAAACAAGCAGGCTGTTTGGCACAGTTGAAAGTGTGGTTATATAACAAAGCCAAAAAAAGCAGCTCCCACAAATCCAAACCACAGCTTAAGTCCAGTTTTAGAAGATAATATGTACAGTAGTGACAATGAGAATTAATGCCATAAGAAGGAACAACTCTCTGGCTCCGTTCCTCACAATCATTATGTTTAAAGGCTCACATCTAAATATTCCAAAATAAAATAAAAATAGACAATAATAGTCAGGATGGCATTTTCCATTTATATCTTTTCCCCACAGCTATAAGCTCACACTGGAGGTAAGCAAACTAGTTCATACTGGGCATTCCTTCACTAACATAATAGCTGTCTCTGGAAGCAGTACTTAACAGCATTTTGTATTTATATACACAAAAAGGTGATGGAATAAGGAAAAGGAAGAAAGGCTGTAGGCTTCAGAACTAGTGTGTCTTGAACGTTTTCTGGAATGGTCAAAAAAGTGCATCTATAGAGTCATAAGTAGCCTTTGCTGGCCCAGAATACCACTGGATTCCTTTCTCAGGCACACATATTTTAGAGACAGATGCACAGCCATGTCCCTCTACATGTGGGTACTGAGTAACAAGTGTTTCGAGATTTTTGGTAGGTAAAACATTATTTTTCTCACTTCATTTGGAAAATGCTTCTCATTATTACCATTTCCAGCAGTTTGAAATGAGTCGTGAAAGAACTGGTTAGTTGTCAGATAAGCTGAATATGTGGGGCTCCTGAAATGTGTATCCTCAAGTGGAACTTGACAATCACCTAGAGGTTCTTCGCTGTTTATATTTGTTTTGTAATATTGCATTATCATTATTAATGAGGTCAAGAATGAAAACTAAAAGCTGTGTGCTTTGTTCATAGGAATTAGAACAAGAATGACATGTCTTTGGCTACATTTGAATGGAACAGTAGTTGAGAATATAATCAGAGAAAAGAACAAGAACTTTCTGAGGCTGTAAACTATGATACACACAGGCTTAACAAAGTGTCACATATGTCTTGAGATTCTGGCCCTATTATGTGCATTTATTTTTTAGTCCCAGTGGCTGATGTAGGAAAAAATCTGCAGCTACCATTTTATAAAATACTTGATACCTCTGGAATTGATTATGAATGACGACAATGAGTTTCAGACATCCCAGAAATAGAGTCAGAATTCTCATTTAAAACAACACAAAACAAAATAAAACAAAAAAACCCACTCAACAAATAGAGCAACCCATTCCTCCAATCCTAAAGCTAAATCGTAGTATATGAAGCACAAGAACTAATTCCTTATTATTACACTAATAGTTGTCTTAGATATGTAGAGAGCTTGAGTGTTGAGTAAGGACTAGATAGACTTATCCAGGACACAATTTCTGATAATTTTTGAGTCTACACAACTCTTTGTCTCTGAGAAGAAATCACAGAATGCACAGAGGGTGGCTGCATAGCTATTTTAAACCAGAATCTTCTACTGGGCCAGAGACCAATAGGAAAGTAACATCAGTAAGGTTTTCACTGAAAGTGGTCAAACACAGAAAGCACACTGGCTGAACAAGGTATGTGCCCTACAGATCTTACGCATAGGACTGAACAGTTTGGAGTGGCTGATGGGAGTGAAACCAACATACCACTTTTTTGGTCTGATTTGGATGCTAGCAAGCCAAAGTTTTGCCGCTGCTTTCTCAGTGCTTTGGAGTTTTCTCACCAAACAGGTCTGATTCAGAAAAGAACCTTCTTGCTGGAAAGTTCACTCACAAATACAGTACAAATAATGCCTTAACCAGCAGCCCAACTAGCTGATATTAATTGTCATCAACATGTAAATTCCAACCTGCACACACTGATAGGAAATTCACCATAGTTCAGAGATGGCTCAAGACCAATGAATCAGAAAGACAGAAATCACTCTTCAAAAAGTGTTGCACAGTTAAAACCAGAATGGGTAGTTCACTACACAAAACAGCTCATCAAGCCAGGCAGTTCAGTTGCAGTGTTAGACTGAAGTCCTGGAACCTGTGAAGAATCATCAAGATACAGGACTGGTAAGATCCAATAAATCCACGTAGGGAAAAAATGCTTCATCTTTCAAGAGATACCATTATCTGTTTCATCCCATCCCATATCCATATGGCAAAGCTTAAGGAAAGTGCTAAAAAATTAGAGCCATAAAAATATGAATCACTTTTGTGGCTTTTTGTATTGGTAACAATGCGGAAGAATTTTGCCTGCCAAAGATGGAAATAGTCAGTGCCTCAGTCAGAGAGATTCACCTATCAAGCTCCTTGAAAAGTAAGTCATTTTTCCACTCCTCAGGAAGGAAATATTATCCCTGAAGATGTCTGCAATTGCCATCTCATTTCTGGGCAAAATGATTAAAAACACAGTAATCAGAAAATGCCAACAGCATACAAGTGCCAGGTTTCTGGAGGCCTCACAGTCAGGGTTCACATCAGGACACAGAGTGGAAACTGTCTTTATTGCCACTCTGGCCACCACTAATATAGAAAAAACCCTGATACTCCCATATAGAGCCATATGTAGAGGTGCATTAAGCCATGAAAATGCTGGATTCAGAAAAAGGTGACCCTGCTTGTGGTACCTGCAATGTCTTGTTTGAAGCAGAGCTCAGAACGGTGTGTAATTGTATCTTCTGTCCAGGCCTTCACCTGCAGGGTCACACATATCCTTTTTCTTTGATCTCTTGTGGATACTGCAAGGTGGCAGAGGCATAGCTGATAACATTGCAAGGATACTCATTCTCAACAGTTACAGCTATTACTATTATTGAAAAGACAGAACACCAACAGGAATTCAGCTCTTTGATAAAGTATGGCTGACTGGCTCAAGCTGAACTCTGACAAGACTGAGTCAGTGTTGGTCAGGCTGAGGAAAATGTTTTAAGGGCCTGAAAATACTCCTGAAACTCTAAGAACTATCACAGCCATATGGCAAAACAGGGTACTGACTGATGCCCTCATAGGTGTGGATGGCTAGAAAGCATCTCTTCCCTCCTTTGATCTGCTGGAAAACTTGTGGTAGTTCCTTACTACTTAGCGAAGATCAACCCATACCTTGGTCAGATCAAAAATCAGGCAGCTCTACTTGCTGTAGCAAAACAAATACAACTTTTAAGCACTAACACACTTCCTCTGTGCTCTTTCTCATGGACTCAGACCCCTGTGTCAAGATGCCCTTCCAAAAGCTGTGGAAGCTGGTTCGAAAACTGGAAGCTGGTTTGAAAACTTGGTCCTAATTTCTAAGGCAGTTGATGGACTGAACTCCAGAAACTAAAATTAATTCTGATCAACAAGCCTCTGCAGCTGCTTTATCCTCTGGGGCAATGCAATCAATGCATCAAACCCTTCCTCTGCATCATGGATCTTGTCTCAAATAAAACCCAAATGAATTTGCAGCCCTGCAAAGAACTGTACCCTGAGCACTTTGGGTTTTCTAATGAGTATGGCAATGTACCAAAAACAGCATGAAATTTACTAGGCACGTTGATAATTTTTAGAGATAGCATTTGCACATCATGGTAATAGACAGTGATACTGATCCCATAGATAACCAAGCTCAATATTGAGGAGGAATGAAAACAGGAATATAGGCACTCAAGCAAAAGAGCGATGCTAACAAGAACAGCAGAACAAACATGGGAGAAGCTGAAGGAAAAGGAAAACTTTTTTTACTCTTATGGAAAGAAGATGGTCAAGAACATAATGGCACAAGCACAAGCTTATGAAGATGGGTTTCTCAGCTGAGTGTCCTAAATATTGCTCACTTTTGTGGAAGATATAATGAAATTTAATGTTTCCACTAGGGAACTTGGATAGTTCCTATCACTTTTAACATGGACCATCCTAAGAATTAAAATAGAAGCGCAACAGCCTGTGTATCTGGCCCAGAGTGAATGGGACATTTTTGTGCCATTCTGGTGATACAGAAGGCTGGAATGGACCTTGAATGTGTCTCCATGATTTGACAACCTGGAATCTAAACTGACCTTTCCCCTTTTCCTTCTATTTTCTTTTAAACAGCCCCTCAGCAGTTCTCAGGAGGTGCTCCTCCTGCACTGTGTACTAATCATTTCTGTGCTCCTCAGAATTAAGCAGTGACTTCATTGTGTGGAAAGTCTTTAAAAACATGTGGAGGTGTGTGTGGGGTGAAGTAATTTCAAGTGATATTCCAAGCCCCTCCTCCCTGGCTCCAAAGAGTAATTACTCATCTGGAAAAAGAAACAACACTGCTATTTCAGTGTAGCTTAGGACCTTGGTCCTGGTTTCATGTTTCAGATTAATGCTTTCTGTGCCTTTTGGAGATTCAGAATTGCAAAAAAGCCACCCTTCAGAGAGAGCTGCATCCTACAGATGCAAGGCCTTCTGGAGACATGTATGACTTGCTGCCCCTTTCCTATTTTCCTGCATCCTATTGAGACATACAGCTATTTTCCCTCCCACTTGAATGAACTTCTAACCTGCATCTACAAAGCCACAGCTGTTCTTCCTGACCCTATGTCCGGGCCTCCAGTTGCTCTGTGATGAACATTTAGTACACTTTGCTGGAACATAACTAATAAAGGAAAACAGATTCAACCAAACAATTTAGAGATGAAGTGCCAACATGAGCTGCATCCAGTCAACTGAAAAATCTGGTGTTATGATATCTTATGATCCTACTTAACTCTAGTGGTAGTGGGACATGGCTGGCTAGAATCCCAGATCTTTAAAAGAGGAGACAAAATTCTTTCTTCAGCATATTATTTCATGTATCAGTTAACAACACATAAGTGTTTCAGTTATGATTCTACCATTTCTTATATTCCAGTGTGGTGGTCCAAGAATATGGACACACCAAGGCAGTGGTGAGATGCCCCACAAGGAGAACTTCAACATCACCTATCATTCTGAGGAACAAATCAAAGCAAGGCAACACTTTACAGAAACTAGATGGCCTGAGACCAAAATTTGGAACATGATAAAAATTCCCATATTGTGAGAATAAAGTGAAGAATAAAAATTTCCAAAACTAACACGATAAAGAAATTATCAGCAGCTAAGGAAAAAATTATTAGAACAGTGACTCAGTAACTTGTCTTTCCAATATAACAACAAATCAGAATGAAATACACTATGAACTCTGTGAATACCTGTATCCTCATTTCCACATGTTAAAAGAATTATGGAAAGAAATGGATACAAGTCAAACAGAATTCTATAAACTGTCAGCTCCTTTATTTGTATATTCTAGAAATGGTTTAATATAGGAATTGCCAGACTTACTTAAGCACAAGGTCCATTTAGGCCAGAACACTTCCATTTAAGTGTCCAGCAAGAAAGGTTTCAGTACAGGGCACAAGAACCCTCACAGAAAAAAAAATCCAGATGTGGTATAATTTTAGCCTCACTTTCCACCCCAGCTGTCTATACACTCTCTTCTTCATCACTTAACAAAATATGTGTGTCCTTTTCAAAAGTCTGGGTGCTCTTCCGTATCCCAACAATAAGAATCCATACTGCTATAATTTTTTTTTAGCAACAGTAAGACAGTTTATTTTAAAAAAGCATGAGAAGAATGAATTCCCAAAGCTCTGAGAAGGACGTTCACCTATAAATCCCACATACACAGTTGCCAGCAGTAACAGGTCGTAGCAACTAGACTGTGCAGCTTCAGATCCCACTGTCTGACCTCTGCTGAGAATATTATAGACCAGGTGATTGTCTCTGTGAAGTCTGGGAATGTTTTTAGTAGTGCAAAAGCAGACACATAGACACACCTCAGGTCTACCATATGTGTAGAACAAATACCTGGCTGATTCTGAAAAGTTCAGAGCTCTTAAAAATTCAGGCAATGTGCATTTCACTTCTGCTTTACTAAGGTAAGCCTAAAAAGTCCAAAAGTGACATATCACTACTTCAAATAATTCTTTCATATTTCAATAACTCAGATAATTCAAAATGTTTCCTTGATCTCCAACAGGCTGCCTAGAGATAATCATGAAGACTCCTACAAAACTTCACATATTGTCACAATTTTCCTCCAGGTGCTAAGATATCTAGAGGTGAAAACTGCCATCTCTTAGCTCTTCAACATGGAAAAGTAAATCAGTTTCCAAAAAATCCAAATTATCACTCTACACAAGTACGTAAACTACTCCTCATTCTTTTTCATGTCTCATGTCCAAGTTACTCTTTCAAACCCCCAAAGCAATTCAGCCCTACCTAATGACAGTCATAAGAGAAAGTCAAAAGCTGTTCCTCAGGTGAGCTTTAATTTTTCCTTGCCTAGGTGCACAAGGGTCTTCCTGTTCTTAGAATGATGACACCAGTGCCACCAAAGTGGCATCATCACTTCCTCCTATGTGTTGCTGCATCTCTACAGGTACTGCATAAAAACTTGCTTCAATCACAGCTATCTTGCAAGAAATTCAATTTCTGTCAACACTAAACTTAAGGTTTAGCCTTTGTTTAGTGGAAAATATTATTACCTTCAGTCTACCTCCAGAAAATGGTGGGACTTCGTTCTTAGATTTTCTGGAATCTTCCGGGACCTACCACAAATTGCAGTTTCAGGGAGCAGTTTGAAGGACTATGAACTAGGTTCCTAGAGAATAATGCAATATAGTGACAAAGTGACTTGGGCAGGGACATAAATTACAGGGAAACTGAATAAAGATGGCTCTTCTTCCTTGTACTAGTATGAGTTCATATCTCTAGCCAAAGCCACAATAGTTAATAGGTTTCTTTTTCAACACAAATAAGTTCACTTAGGGAGAGAATATACAAATATTTTCTATCAAGCAAGGAAATTTACCCCAGAAAAAAACTGCTTCCTTTCTTGAAGCCATGAGAGATTCCAATCCCATGCCCTTGCAAGCTAAGAAACTGTCATAGGTTAGCAAGCATAGTCCTGGAAGGGATGTCCTTGCTGAGGGGTGCTTACAGCTTCCTCTGGGACCTGACAGAACCTATCAGCTGGCCAGTTTGAATATGGACAATTCTCTAAGCCACTTAAAGTTGTGATCACCTCTGTGATCCACACTTAAGAATAGACAAACTCCCCCTCCAAGCTCTCTCTCGTTTCCAGCGCTGGGACAGGTGGCTGCGGGCCCCATGTGGGGCCCAGTGGGCCTGGCCAGGCCCTTCTCAGGCCAGGCCGGGCCGGGCCATGGCTCCAGGACGAACCCCCCC
>NW_008236769.1:1481815-1516624 GCF_000691975.1 Corvus brachyrhynchos
TTGCTCCAAATGGGAAAGGAGAAAACCTCAGTTCCTAGAGATGCTCCCAGAGATAGTCCTAACGATGAAGATGATGAAGACCCTTTGCTCCCAGGGAAGGAGAAGGGCCTTTGTTTTTGTTTCTGAACGGCTCAACCTTAAAATTGTACCCCAAAAAAAACCTTCAAGAGTGGACCCTCGAAAGCAGTTGTGGGAAAAACTGCAAGTCGGGGGAAGGGACTCACATGCGAGCAGAGAACCAACCTGGGCGGCTCTCTCCTTGTGATAATGTTTTCATAGCACGAGCAAGAAGAGACTTCTCTTTCTAAATGGACTGAACAAGGTTATTATGGAAGTGGTAAACAGACTGAACCTCTTAAGGGTTATCTTTTTACATTGTCAGTGGGAGAAGGGAGGAAGGTGGGGGAAGGAGGAGAGTTCTGAAGGTGTGGTATAATTTTTTTTTTCCCTCTTTTAGGTCTGTTAATAAACTTCTTTATATTCTTTCAAGTTTGGTGCCTGCTTTGCATTTCTCCTAATTCTTATCTCACAGAAGATAAACAGTAATGAGTATTTTGGACCAAACCACTACAGAAACACACAAATCCTTAGAAGAAATAAAACAAGAGACATCAAGTTATGTAATTCTTTAATAAAACACTTAAATAAACCTGAGATTATTAGGGAGAGTTTTGTAGTAACTTGGTCAGTTAACTATGTGTTTGGACTCAACACCTTTTGTTTCACATTTTCTCTGCTTTCGACATTGTGACTGCAAAATAATTTTTGTTCAAGATCACTGAAATTGGAGACAATTTCTACTGCTGTAAATGAAAAAGAAGGAAATATAACCTGAGCTTCAGTTTTTGAATGATGGGGCAACATTTTAAAATCTTCCCATTTCAGTCCTGCATGCCCAAATTGTTTCTCTGGAAGTTTGGCTGCCATAAGTGAATGAAATAATCTGAAGAATCCAAGCTTGAAGTCTTCTAACACCAAACAAACACTACTGCCAGTAAAATGTCTGGATCTTAAAAACTGAGGTTCATCCAAAAGAAGTTTAGGGATTGAATTAAAATACCTATTGAATCTTTTCACAGAAAGTTTTAAAACAAAATCCAACAAAAGATTTCAAGTCGAATGTCATTGGGGTTTTTACTCGTTTCATCCTGCTATGGAATTTAAGAAATTTAGTGGAGTTATGGGGATATTTCTTACTTTACTTTTTTCATGTCTAATGTTTAACTTACTCAACAAACTTCCTTCCAACTGGGAAACCTAGGGAGCAACATAGTATCATGACTGTGGTGCCCTTGATAATCATGAAGTTATAGAGCAGGAAATAAGCTCTTCATATGTGATGATAACTGGACAGTATAAAATCTTATGGTACACTTTCTTAAAAGGAGGAAAGAAATAAAAATACAAAACCAAATATTTTCCCCTTATTTTGATATGAAAATTCATTTCGTGCCAAGCCCCATGGTGGAATTGCAGCAGGATTTCAAGATTTAGTTTTAATTAGCTTTCTATTTTTTCACCTGCTGTATTCACTGCTCTGTCAGAGCTGGCGTGCATGAATTTTTCTTGCACAGCACTTGCAAGAACTTGAACATAATGGCTGAAGACATTTGAGGATCAGGACAGATTTTACCTTTTAAAAATGAAGTGGTAGCAGCTAGGACAGTGTAATCTACCAGACCACCAGGGCCCACAGATTTCCAGTGTGTTGGGGTAATTCCTAGATTAATTTCCTAGCAATTGCTTTGTCTCATATTTGTGTCATTTCTTATTTCTGTCACCCGTATGTCCTTCTTCTTTTTGCTCCCTTTTCTTTACCTAACCTCTTTGGTCTCAGATGGGCATTCCTCACATTTTATCAGTGTAATGCCTTCAATACAAGTAACTTTACTGGTGCATTAGTTAACTGTATTTAAAACATCTACAGGAAAATAATATTAATAGTATCTCCCTTTGTGCCTATTGTGACATGCAAAGGATTCCTCCCAAGCAATATAGCCCAAGGTCTCAGTACTACTGCTTTTTCATATTGATCACAATTCCTTGCTGCAGGAATTCTACCTAAAAATTTATTAATCCCTTGCCTTTGTCTTCTTATTTCTCTCTGAAAAAGGAAATAACCTATTTCAAGAGACCAAAGATTCCTCGCTGACCAGGAGTCATGACAAATTCAGCCCTGGGGAGGAGCAGTGGCTCTACATTAGCCAAAGTATACACTGAAATGCTGTTCTGGCACTTATGGTTTCCAAAGAAGCGTCATATGACAAAGATGTCACTTGGTACTTGATAGTTTAATCAAACCCTCAGGGATAGAAGACATTAATTATCTCATAGTACAAAAACATTATTCCCTTCCCAAAGTGACATCATTTCAGTATGACAAATGCATCACCCTTTCACTTTTCTGACTGGAAAGCTAACACAAAATAGTTCATCAGCAGTATCATGTCATCTTTAACAGCATTGTTTCTTGGGTGGAAAATATTGCACAAATGAAGAATATTGCCATGAGTACAGAGGCAAAAGTCAGGCCTCTGAAACAGATTGAGGCCTTTCCCATCCTGTCATCTTTTCCTCAGCAGTTGTTATGCAGCAGGTTGTTCTCAAGTCCTACTTATCTATCCATGGCATCGGGATCCTTTTACCTGTCTACAGATGTTTAGCTCTCTGTGAGATGACTTTTCAGATACTGAGTGCTTGACTTTCTCTTTGGTTTTCCATTTAAATGTGCTCTGCTGAGGGGCAAGCTCACTCTGGTTTGCAGGGAGGCTTTAATTCAAACAAGCACAAGCATTTTGATATATCCAGAAGGCCAGGCTGCTGCTGAGGGTTTGCACTCACCTTTAACAAATGGCTCTGTTTGCTGCCTGGCCAGATGATATTTCGCCTGGCTACACCCAAGGGACATCAGCGTTCCTGAAGCATCTCTAGCTATCCAGGAACCCAGCCAGATTCCAGCAGCCACCGTCTTCTGGCAGAAGCATTACAGTCCGGTATTCAATTAAATTCCAGGTTTATGACCCAGAGAAGGCCCTCAGGGAGGCCTCGGCATGGAGCAGGCAGGTGCATCCGTCCCCAGGCCCACAGCCAGACAGCAGCTGCCAGCGGGGCTGCTCCACAGGCTGGAGCTGGTGCTGCAGAGCTGAAGTGGCTGTGAGGGCACTGCTACCCTCCAGGGCTCCCACATTTCACCCTGTCCAGGACCCCATTTCATTATCCTCTGGGGTCATCGGTCCCTGCCCCAGTGGCACTGCAGCAGGACCAGTCTCCAGCTCTCCCTGCCCAGCCACAGGCACCGTGTCCTGCTCCAGCCTCAGCCTGTCCCTGGCAGGGTGCTGGGTGCCCAGGGCTGGTGCCCCCGAGGCCGCCTGCTCCTGGCAGGGGCAGTGGGACAGAACCTGGCTGCCAGGCTCGGCAGCAGTAAGCAGCACTACAATCAGCACTATCCGAAAGGGAGGCTCTTGCCAGCAGCCCGTCAGGCAACAAAAGCATCCTGGCACCATTTTAGCTGAGGAAAACAGAAAGAGCTCTTGGAGCTGCTGTAAAGTGCCGACAGCTACCAGCATGGCTTTCATTTATTTCTGTGAATGTCCTTACATGCAACCATTACTATGCAAGGGGTACATTTCATTGCAAACAGCTCAGTTTTTGCTTTTAGCTGGAAACTTCTTGGATATTTCAGAGGGGCTGGTTAACTATGGTTTGCTGGAAATGCCCATACCAGTGGTCATGGTCCGTGGTGCCTGGGCTGCCACGCCTGCATGAAATCAGCAGATGTCATCCCAATGGAAACCTTGCGGCAAAGTATCCATTTGGGAATAACACTTCTTGGGATGACTGTCCCCTTGAAACATAGTGAGAGAACCTCTGACTCCCAAGAGCAACACAAAGCTGTCCTCTGGAAATCCGGGCCCTTAACAAGCACACAGGCATTTAAACAGGTGCAAGACTGCACTTAGACGGTATTTGCACAGAGCAGGCAAGCAAGAGATACAGCACTCGCTCCCAAGGAGCACTAAAGCTTCTGGCAGCACTGTGCACATTCTGCATGGTTCCTCAGTGGAGCGCTTGGGAAGAAGAAACAAAGCACAAGACAAAGAAGAAGAGACAGAACAGACTCTTAGTCATAAAGCTTAACAAGGGGTGAATGAAAGCAGGGTGAAAAGATGGATATTTGGCTTGATGTACAAACACAGAGATTTCCTGCTTTCATGTGGAAGTCAGAGCTGGGCCATGCATGGTCAAATATTGTCATGGAGTTTCATATCCCCCAGATTCACCCACTCATACAGGCATGTTTTGTACCACAGACCTGTGTTGATCTTGGGCACGCTGGCTTTTCTCCACATGGCTGGCAGATTCCATAATACCATGGGTACCTTCACAGTGGTTTAGTCCCCTATACACACTTTTCTGAGTGATAGTAGAGAGTCATGGAGAGAAGAAATAGCAAATATCATGAATCAGAGCCTTCTCCAGCGTTCTGCTTTACATGTAGGTTCAGAGGAGTTAGAAAAGGATTTCCTCTCCTACACAGTGCCATTTTCTCCTCATTCATATCTGTAGGTTTGTCCCAAGTTGCAATCCTATGATCTCACAACCTGCAGTTTTACCTTCTCTTGTGCCTTGTTGTTAAGCACTGCATATGCTATCTCGTTCACTTGACCTGCCTACATGACATTTTGCTCCACTGGTCTTCTAACTCAAGCCCGTGCCATCTTGGCATAAGTAGGCTACTTAACTGCACACCAGTACTCCTCTGTCTAGGAAGCCACTACACTGACTCACAGGGTTTACTATAAGGTTCATTGCAGACAGATGTTTCAGCACTCAGGGCCAACTGGAAGCTATGTGGCCATTTTAGAGAAGTGTTAAGCCACAGCTGCAAGTTTATGAGTTGGGCTTTGCAACCTGCTAATTACAGGCACAGCTGAGAGCACATACAGAGGAAGCTCCTATCTGCTGGTGAGTGACCACACAGCTATAGATACAGGTATAAGGAAGTGGGTAACAATAAGAAAAGCAACATACAAAAATTTGCTCGAATGAAGATAGCTGGTATGTTTTACTTTGATGAAGTTCAAAGATGGGAAACTCAACTTTATGAAATCCAGCAATGAGGAAATAAACATGTATCACTGTAATAAGGTTATTAATCACAGAAGACTGAATTTAAAATGAACAGGACAAGGTAATAAAGACTATCAGTGGAAAGTGAAACATCACAAAAAACTGGGTTATCAAAATAACTGATTTTTCAATGACAGCTTGATCTGCATTAGTGGGGGAGAAAAGTGTTTTTTGACAAGAAAAAACCTGTAGATCAAAGTAGACTGCAGTTTATTCTTTCTAAGATTGAATCAGATTATGGGAACCAAGCCTCAGATATGGAGAAAAAAAATCCAGTTTCAGAGGATAGCAGGCAAAGTATCCTCTGAGCCTTCAGAGCCTTCCTGGATTCTACCATGCTCAGATCTCAAAGCTTCATTGGTGGTTCATCTTATTCCATCCTTCTTTCCCCTCTTGCTTCCCAGCATTTGGTGCTGTCGTTAGTGATTAGGATATGCTTAATGTTCAGGTGACTTAAGTTACTCCTTCATGGCTGATAGCCACCTCCTTCCCACCCTCAGCTAAGATGTAATACTTCACAACAGATGAAAAATATGTATGTCTTGTCTAGACTATGATTTACTTACACCCCCCCAGAGATGTTTCAGGGTGAGGTATTTTACTTTACCCTGAAGTCAAACAGGAGCATGCATTTAGATACACTTACTTCATTCTGTCTTAGGGAAGAGAGGAATAGGATAACATAGGACTAACATGTGCATTATCTGACTTGTGCTTGGCACAGCCATAAGCTTTTACTATTCCTAAACTACTCGGGTCCCTCATCACATGGAAGAGGAAGTGCAGTCCGCTTTCTGTGATTCCTTCCATGTCCTGACTGCCGTGTAGCTTCAAGGCTGATGCTTTAAATCTTTAACTTCTTTTCTTCTAATTTTCCTCCCCAGAGTCTCTTTCCTCTTTCAGGCTTACCTGTAAAGCACATCAGGAAGTGGTGGTAAGACCACAAGTCTCAATACTTGAATTACTAGCCAGGCATCAGCAAGCATCTGCCTACACACAACTACATATCTGCAGGAAGGAAGGGGTAAACCCACCTTAGACTGAAATCACAACCTGCCCAGCTGTAGTTCACAGTGTGTTGTAAGTAAAAATGCAAAAGGTACATATAAATTGCCAAAAAATGTCTCTGTCTTACCACTTAATTGTACATGGCAACTAAGGGAGCCCAAACACAGTAAAAATCAGTTTAATATAGGAAGTCTCTTATGTGATGAGGGACCTATAATACAGTGTACTGTCTTTATATTTTCCTATGCACTCAAAGGACATGCATCTGGTATGGTTACACATTTTCAGTGTATAAGAACTAATTGTATATTTACTAGTCAATAGAAGTCAAACAAATTCAGTATCCTGCATCAAAACTTTCATAATCAAATTACATGTTTAACACTACCCCATAGAATATAAGCTCTGACAGGTCCTGATCCAGCCTCCTCTCTCAGCTTCCCATGAAATCCACATTCTCATTCAGTCTTGGATTAGACTTGAAGAACTGCACACAGCAAAATGGTGTGTGTTGGGAGAGGGCAGGAAAGCTGCAGCCATCACACCGGACTGTGTTGTCTGAGAGCTTTCCAGGCACAATGCTGAAATGCCCTGAAGGTGTTATAAAGTGATACCATGTTAAGTAAGGCCACTAAATGGGTTGGATCTATTCTGACAGTCTCAGTTCTCCACAGCTAGAGGGAGGGAAACAAAATGTCATATGGAACAGATCTCTAGGCACCATCCAGCTTGTCTGTAGGACAGCGGGGTGGTTCGGACGGACGGTCGGGACTGATGGTTGGAGACGAGAGATCTCTATAAGCAGATCTTGGAACATGCGGTTTATTGCAAAGGGTGTGGGTATAGGGGCACTGCTTAGAGCTGCAGCTGGCAGCTCTGAGCAGGCCCAAGAGAGCAAGAGAGTAAGCGAGTAAGTAAGGAGAGAGAGAGACAGCGAGAGAGTGTAAGAGTGTGTAAGAGTAAGAGAGGAATGGAATGGCATGGACTCTTGGTTACAATACAATAAATCATCTTCTGTACTGAATATTCTAATTGTCACTAACCAATCTAATACAAGATACAAATCCTATAGCATTTACATACAGCCTATAAGAGTTCTTATATTACCATAGAGTGTTACATCTTAACTTCTAAAAACTACTCTTTGGACCCCTTCTGCTGAGCTAGTAGGGTCTGCTCTGACCCTTGGACCTGCCTGCAAGCAGAGGGTATTGTTCAATCAAGAGGGGATTACCTTCAGTTGGCCATACCATTGTTTTCCAGTTGTTCAGTAACTAAGACTTGGTATTTCAAAAGTGGCTTTCATTTCGATGTCGCCTGTAGTTTTCATATTCCCAAAATCTTTTGTCAGGCAATCATATTTATAAGGCTTTCCTGTTTCATCTTTCCCAACACTTGCCCACTTTATTATTTCTTCTGGTTTTTGTATTTTTAACACAGGCTTGGAAATTTATATAATTTCAATCATCTTCTGTACTGAATATTCTAATTGTCACTAACCAATCTAATACAAGATACAAATCCTATAGCATTTACATACAGCCTATAAGAGTTCTTATATTACCATAGAGTGTTACATCTTAACTTCTAAAAACTACTCTTTGGACCCCTTCTGCTGAGCTAGTAGGGTCTGCTCTGACCCTTGGACCTGCCTGCAAGCAGAGGGTATTGTTCAATCAAGAGGGGATTACCTTCAGTTGGCCATACCATTGTTTTCCAGTTGTTCAGTAACTAAGACTTGGTATTTCAAAAGTGGCTTTCATTTCGATGTCGCCTGTAGTTTTCATATTCCCAAAATCTTTTGTCAGGCAATCATATTTATAAGGCTTTCCTGTTTCATCTTTCCCAACACTTGCCCACTTTATTATTTCTTCTGGTTTTTGTATTTTTAACACAGGCTTGGAAATTTATATAATTTCTTTGTTCTTTACCGTAGTTGAAGATTTACATTCCTCCTCAATGCAGTCATTTGTCATAGATATATTTTGGGTTCCTATCCTTTAAAAAGCAAAATAAAACAACAAATCCTGTATTGTAAGTGTTGTTCAGTCCTTCCCAGGGTCAAGCAGTCTCACAGAGCAGGCTGTTGCACAGGGAGGACTATATGATATGCAGACCCCATCTGCCCCCAAAGTGTGTGTGCAGCACTGGGCCAGCAGCGTGCTGAGCTGCAGCTCCATTCCACGGAGACGCTTTCCACTTTTATTGTTCTTGATTAGAAAAACATCCCAAATTTTAGAACTGACATTTAAGACTGAATAAAGTTCCAGTTAGGTTTTATCAAGGTAAACTTTAAAACAGATTGTCTATTAGCCTTTGTTACTATATTTCTTTTATGAGTGTGAGTGGGAAGAGCATTAAGGAAGGCTATAAATCAAATGCATACTTCTGGTGAGTGCAGGAAATCCTTTAACCTTTATGTTTCATAGAAATAGAAATAGATGCAGATCTATTCCTATTGTCTACATTTTCAATATCATCTGAGGCGGTATTTCCAGAAGCAAAATTATCAGAAGAAAACAAAGGAAAAAAATCCCCCCAAAATACAGTGGTGCCTAGAGCACTGATTAAAAGCCATTACCTCCTACACATACATGACAGAAGAGACAAAAACCCCCTTCATTTTTGTTTTCTTTTGTTCTTTGGGGGGCTGAGGGGTAAAAGCAACAACCAGTACTGAGATTTAAGACAATTCTCTTAACACTGATAGCGTGCCAGCATGTCCACTGGAAAATAATCTGCCCTTAGTGACTAATTCCCAACAGAAAACTTGGCTACTTGCCAAAATGTACATATCCCTCATGTATGCAGGAAATCATTTTCAGCAAACCCAGAGCTGGCCTAGCAGGATGGGAGATTCTGAGCAGGGCACCATTCATATGTTCTATTGGAATGGGTTAAAAGACACTCGCAGCAGCGTGTTATGGATGACACCAGCAAGAATTTAAATATGCAGCATAATGGTAAAGCAATTAATAAGAGCAGTTGTTCACAGTTGCACAACAGAGGAGTGTTTTAAAATTCCTGTGTTCTTTAACAATAATATGGAGAGACGCTGTGAAGGGGAAGGGGGGGAAAGCCTGGCATGGAAGGGACATTCCTTCAGTTCCTCTCAAAAGTTTGAAAAAACCTCTGGATAGGAAAATACTACTGAGCAGCCAATTCTTTCCACATTTGGCTAAGCCCAATGCCCAAAATACACAGAACACTACTTCACTTTGAAAGGATTGCAATACTCCTATCTGAGTCATCTGAAAGCAAATAAAATGAGACCTAAACAAATAAACCTAATTGTGCATGGAAACAAATCCAGCTCTCCAGCTTGGCCATGGCTTTGTTTTTGTTAGTTTAAAGCCTACATATGCAGCTTTAGTGGCATCAGGAGTTATACAAATATTGACAACAAATTGCCAAATGTTGTTTTTTTCCCTTCAGTGCACAGTGTAAAGAAGCTGGGGTAATGCTTCTAGGAACCTTCCCCAGTGCACTGAACCAAATCACAGCTTGATGGGATCCACTCCAGCCTCTTCTCTGAAGGGTAGACACTAATGAAATTGAGGTTGTTGATTGTTATCGTCAAAGAATTTTATTTTTCACCCATGAACTCTGCTGAACACAAATCCAGGCTTTCGAAACGTAGCTCAAATGTTTGCACCATAGCCAGGTCATTGTCACATGCTCTGTCCTCCACCCTGTGATTTGTTGCTAGTTTGTGTCATCCTTAACCTGCTTCTGGTGGTTTGGCCAGGAGAGAAACAAATAATGATGACAACTGAGAAAACCAAGCTGCTCTCTGACATCCTTCTTTTAAAATGCTATTGCTACTTGCTGGCTGTGGAGAAGGGGCCGTCGCCTTGAGATAGAAATCACTTATGAAATCCTGCTGTCATCTGTCAAAGGTATATTTCCATCAAGTTGGTCTGAATCCTTAGCAGCTTGCTAGGAAAAATGAGAATATGTCAAATCTTGATCTGTCACAAGCCAAAGTTAGAAAAAAGATATTTACATTTGACTTTTAAATGAAGCCCAGACTTTCCTCTCACACAGAGCCAATAAATTAACACATTTTCTTCTTCTTTGCCTCACGTTCACAAGACGCCTACAACTTTTATTATTCTATCTGGCTGGATAACAAGGTTTCCATTTTGCAAAAACATAAACTTTTAGTCCCAGTGAAAAAGAAAAAGAAGAATTTTAGAACTGGATGAAGACTGAGAGTTTTCACACAAAGAAGCCACAGAAATGAAACTCATGCATCCTCCTCAAAAGCCCAACACTTAAGAGACTTATCTACAATACTGGAGAGATTAATTCATATTTATATTTCTTCTAATTCATCCAGAGAACTTACAACTTGGTCTTGAACATCTCAGTGATCACCTAATGATCAGGTTATTGAACACC
Organism: Corvus brachyrhynchos; assembly: GCF_000691975.1. NCBI lineage: Eukaryota > Metazoa > Chordata > Aves > Passeriformes > Corvidae > Corvus > Corvus brachyrhynchos. Next base: position 1,492,358 of record NW_008236769.1, read on the forward strand.
CTACAAAATACTTTTCTTAATCTCTTTTTTATCAGAAATCGCACTCTACCTATAAGAAAATCCCCAAAGAGTTCCATCACAAGTACCAAATTTCCATGAAAAGTTTTAGGGCTTAGTATTAAGATCCCCAGCAAAAAAAGTTCTGGACTAATTGTAAACTTCTTAGCTTTGACTGTTATACCATCCACTGTTCAGTTATTATACTGTTACATGCTCACTATATGCAGGAAGACCTAAGTATATTCAGGAAGACACATGCAGAAGCATCTGCAAAGGCTTTCTGTACTGCATTGCTTATCATGGTGCAAGCACCCCCAAGCACTTGCACAGTAAAAGGTGGATCACTAAATCAGTGAAAGGGATGGTGGAAATGCAGGAGAACTTGGGCGTTTGAGAGAAAGTGAAGGAAAAAAGATCCTCTCTATTTCACTAACTCTGGACCTTCATAAAAAACCAACACAATGCTTGGGACTGTTCATGCTGTGAGCAAACACTGAAATATGACAAGGCATCTAGGCATGTTGTGTTACATGATATTCAGGCAGCTGCTGTGATGGCAGTTTCAATCCACCAACTGGTGGAACGAAACAAATCTGAAATGTAAAAGCTAGGTTTCCACCAAAACAGTTCATTAATATTACATGCATGTAAGTCAGGGAACTGAGACTACTAATCCCCACAGCTACCCTAAGTCAGCCCTGAAGGACAAAGCAACAATGCAGCTGCACAGATGGGGGCTCAGAAGGTATTCTAGGTTTCAGTTTCCTGACTGAAGTATGCAAAACTTCCCTAACAATGTTTCTTTGAAATTTGTTGAAGGGGGAAAATACACGTTGTTTTTCAGTGGAATGTAAGTATGAAATGACTGTATACCAACATATGAAGATAGCCAGATATAGCCAAATTTGTGTGAAACCTACTAGTGGAAAGTTTTACCCTGCGCAACAGACCTCGGCAATATGCTTTAGGTCAGACAAGAAGAGAGCTGAATCTTCTTCTGTCCTCCACTGCAAATTGAGAACCAAGGAGCTCCCACAGCATATGGCACCCTTGAAACCTGGCCTGCACTTGTAACAGTCCCATGCCTGTCGCTCGGAAGCCCCACAGGCCAGCCTGTCACCACAGAGTTGGTTGGTATAAGCCCTCACAAGAGGGGCAGCCCCACTGCACACAGCAACAGGGCTTTGCTTACTCAGCCAAAATACCCTGCAGGTCCCACACCATGGGGGAGGAGATTTACCTATCCCCAAAAGTAATCACTGAGGCAGGAGAAAGACATATTCCTACTGAAAGAAGAGAGGAAGCAGGTGAGCAGGTTTTGTCTGATTTAGCAAAACACCTTCTCTTAATGGAGATGGCCATTCAAATAACTTTCAGTTTTCCCTAGATTAAAGCAACAGGGAATGAGAAGTAGAAAGGAAAGCAGCATCTGAAGCTGTCCATAAAACAGGATATGTGTGGATAACAGATTAGCAGATGTAAAGGGCACCTCACCAGCCTGCTCTCTCCCCACCTCTCTCTTTTTCTCATACACTCACCTGCTCTTCCTTAGGCTGGGCACCTGCTTGTCCACTGAGGAAAGTCAATTAAAACCAAATAAAACTATAATTATCACACATAGGAAGGAGACTCAGAAGCTACTACTTCCAGCCAGAACTGCGCAGGAGCACTGAGTGCTGGCCCTCCTGGTCCTCCCTCCCGCTGGCTCCTGCATCCTCCAGGTCCCACGATGTGGGGATGTCAGTCTCCCACCACAGCATACAAACTGCCCACGAGCATGACAAGGCAAACTGTCGCTTTCCACCCTGGCTGCCACTGTGGGTGGTCATGTTGGTGTCTGCTCGCATTTGCATGGTACTGGATGCTGTGGAGTGTACAAACTGTTCCATATGGCATGTGGAAGGAGAGAGCCATGCTAGAAGTGCATTACAAAGCTGCATTCATGTTACCATATAGAGCCCCTGGACTGTACTTTTCTTAGCGTGTCTATTAAAAGGATAAATGAGAAAAATCATACTTCTCAGTTCATGAAAGTGCAGGAAGAGTTACTGCTACCAAGACTGTGCACTTTATCTTGGGGTTTCTACCTGTCACCCCTCTGCTTGGTATTTGTCACATGCTTAACTCTCCTAAGATCTTAATTTTTCATTTAAATAGCTTTTACTCCTTAACTTTCTAGGCTACTTACTTGTTTAATGTCTGATCTTTTCCAGCTAATTAGTTGACTGCTATTTCTGAGACACTGTCAAGTTATTTACCTCGCTGAAGTGACTTAAGTTCCTCCCCCCACGCCCCCATCCACCCCCTGTCTGTCTCATTTCCCCCTCTAGTCTAGCTGAAGTGACAAACTCTCTCCCCTAGGCAAACATGTGTTTTTACAAGGTATTTTTATACCATCACCTCTTCCCTGCATGTCCCCCACCTACCCACCACAAACATATGCTGTGGTGGGAGGAAATACTGGTTTCACATAATTTGCAATGTTAAGGTGACAAATTTCCCCTCCTTCAAGTATTTTTTTTTTTCAAGATCTGGTTTGTAAAATGCAAATGGTAATGGGTTAGTTTCTCTTTGCCTTTTTTACCCTGTGCATGGAGATGTCCTTCTTCACTTAGAAGAACTCAGTGGAAAACAAAAAACACTTGATTTATATTATTCAAAACCTATTTATGCTATAATAAGATACAAAAATATACAGAAATAACATTGTCTAGATTGATAGATTTCTTTTATTCATCCCAAGGAAGACAGGAATGATGATAATTTCCGAGAAAGTAGGCAAATGTAACCACTCTACTGACTTCATTAGCTGGTCACAGTATGTTTTTCTCTGTATTAAAATCCACATGCAGTCACATTCACACAGTAAAAACAACCTCAAGCACTCTAAGCTTCAGGCTTGGAACCATGGAAAACATGACTGTGGCCTTCACCATACCCAATTAGGGGTATGTGTACTCCACAGTGATTCTGGTGTGGTGGATAAATACCTAAGCCAGCTTTAAAGCAGGCAGGAACAATCTAGTTAAAACAGCACAGAGCCCAAATTTGGCTCAGCCACTCTAAATATTTACCGTATTCTGAGCTGGAGGTTGCAGGGGCATGCATAGTACTACAATTGGAGAACTTCCAGTACCTACATTCACCACTGCAAAGCAAGGTCTGATGTGCTTCGCATCCTGGTCATTCTAGCAGCATGCATGCATGGAATGGGCCAAATGAAGACTATTTATAAAAACAGAGTTTATGTGGCAGGATGACTGAAAAATGCTTTTTATATGAAGACTGTATCTATTCAGCACACACCATTAGACTTTTTGAAGTGGGATAATGTCATATTCCTCATCCTAAGACCAAACTAAATAATATTCCAGAATGTAATCTGCATTTTAATTCCCATTTTATGCAGAACTTTTAGTGCAGCACAACAAAAAAGTATGCATCAATAATGCATCCTGGTTAATTTAATCTTGTGACTTTGTCTCATATAAGAAGGGCAAAGAAAGGTAAAATTGAAAAACAAAACAGGGTAGGTCAGCTCACTGCCAGCAGCAGGAGAACAAAATGGGAAAGTACTAAACAGTGAAATTTATTTATACAGTGCAGCAACAGGCTCCAGAGAACAAATTGTTAGCAGAAGGAGCCACTCATAGTACATGCAAAGCTTCCCTCAAATCAAACAGATACGGCTGTCACTGTAGGAAGCCAAGGAGCAGAGAGAATGAAAGACAGGAAAAAACCCTCTCCACAGACTGAAAACATTTTGTAGTTAAGGGACTCAGAGTAGAACATGGGTAGTGCCTTCTGTTTCACTGTGGTTCTAGCAAGGTCATCTGGGGAAAATGTCCGCAGAAAGCCACAGGAGTGAGCTGAGCAAAGGGGAAGGGAACAAGCAAGAGTTTCTGTGTGCAAATTGGAAAGAACCGGTTGTCTATTCCAAGAATTTTCAGAGATTGCCCCCTTTTGTATGTTGAGGAAAAATGAGTAGAGGACCACCAGACCATTGGGGAGGAGCCACCCACCCCAGTTGTCTGGGGATAGTTTGGCAAGGAAGAGCCATCCTCCAATCATTCTGGAGTTATCAGCCTCCAGGGCTCTGCTGGAAACTGTTCAGGGCAGTGCAGCTCTTCTGGCTCTTAACTCATCACCAAACCCCTGGCACACATGAAGAACCAGGTGATATTTATTTGGTAGCACATTCTTTTCTAGAAAAACAATATGAAATCCTTGCATTAACGCCCTCTTGTTGGCTAAAGATACAGCTCTTTTCTGTATACCACTGCAGACTAACAAGTGACCTCTGCATCTCAAAAGAAGCATCCATGAGCTGGTCCATGAGGAAAATACACATGCACATGAAGAGACTACTGCTCTCTCTTCTGAGTCACTGGATTTCCCTGTATTAGACATTACCTGAACGTTCACTCAGCAGTTGGACATGGTACAACCTAGCCTGAATCTATTCTCACTAGTGACAACCTACACAATATTTCACTTTTCTCATTCCTCTCCCCTCAAAAGCAGCAGTAGAAAAGAGAAATGTATCTTTGGGACTGATCTTTTGTCTTCAGTCCAGGTCACAGATCTTCTTGCCTCCTAAAAATAGGACAAATGTATTTTTATACTCAAGTGACCACAGCTCATGTGTATCTACCTGAGCTAGCCATGCAGTGACCTGCTCAGGTCCTGTTACCAATATAACTGCATCAGCATGAGCTTGGCACCAGCAGCAGAAACCATCTATACAGTTAAGGAAATGGCTGGGGCAACAGCCACAGGAGTACCAAACTCAGTGTAGGCTATATGGATGGCAGCATCCAAAACCTGGCTCAAATACATCTGCAAACACAGGCATTAGCCTATCTTTCTTAATGTTTTCAAAATGTTCAGAGATTTTGGGTGAAAGATGCTGCATCAGCACAAAAGCATTCCCAGAGCAGTAAACATACTTGGCTGGACCACTGCCTTTGCTTGAGCTCTGATTTGCTTCAAGTAAATGCAGTCATTTATTGCATGTTTCACCTTCTTGTGGAACAGCTGCTGTCTGCAAGGAGCCAAATAGCAGATGGACTCTCAGTCCTCCTGAGATACCTCTGGCTAACAGCATGCATAGCTTTCCTCAGAGGCCAGCATGTCACTGAACAGTTGGTTTACTCTAAAACACCGCATGCTGTAGGTGTTTCCAGCTGCCTCATGAGGTATTTGTGTCAAAACCCATGTTCCTGAGGAGCCTGTGCAGTCTGAGCCATGTTTTATACCTATCCCAGGAGCAATATTTATTTTAAAGAAGTTCTTTCCATATCACAAAGCAGAAAATTTAGAGAAAAATAGCCAGCTCTTCAAGGGAAGGTCCGAAGTAGGGTGGAAGCAGAGGCTTTGAGAATTCATAACATGCTTGTCTTATGAGGAGAACATCTCTATAGGAACAGGGAAGGATATGAAGAAAATTATAAATAGAAGAAGACCACAAGGATAGGGGTGAAGTCAAAGTGTGCTGGACAGTCAAGATGTACACAATGAACAAAATGCAAACACTGGCTGGAAAAGCACTGAGGAATTTACATTTCATTCAAAACACAGTAAACCAATAAAAATATTCAAAGGCAAAGGTAGATATGGCAGGAGCCAAAGGAATTTTTGCTGTAGGACTGTCAGCGGACTGAATGGAAAGTAAAGAAAGCAGGACTGTAGGAATCTGGCTGCAAGAAGTCCAGTCTGAATCATGCTGCTCACCACATAGGCGACAGTGTTAGCGGTGAGGTCTGAGGGCATCATGAAGCTGCAAAAGAGAGAGAAGCTGAAGCAACCTTTGAAATAGACAACACACATTGCTCCTCCAAAATATGGAATAGGTTAAGGTAATGCCTAAATTCTGTATAATATACTTTTGGAGAAGGTGAGCCAGACTTTTACTGGTTTAGATGTCTGTAGAGTCTGGTTACTTTCATTGTCTGCAAAAGAGCTGCTCTCAGTTTACACCAGCTTAAGCCTTGTACCCCCTCTGCACTCAGTATTACCCATCTTAGTTTTAACCATGTAACAGCTTCAAGAAAGAGCAGAAAGTCATGCCAATCCAGACAGCAATTCCTCTGTGCTCCCTCCCACTCAGAGAAGTTTTGGATATCACAAACAGATAATGACAGATGGTGGCACACATACAGACCCCTCTGCTAAACTAAAGCCCAGCAGCTGAGGCTCTCTGTATATATCTGAGAAGGTAGGCGCACATCTATTCTTCCATTTCAGCTTTCAAAAGTTTGAGGAGAAAGAGCTGGGGGTTGATGTTTGTTTGTTTGTTTTTTTTAATCTTTTGCCAAGCTGTTTTCTTTCACATTAACATGCTGTATTTGCCTGGCCAGTTTAGTATAGATACAGGTTTCTTCACTCCGCTCCCCCCCCCCCCCACTATCTCAGGAAGCTTGCCCCAGTCTAAAATAAAACAGAATAGAAATATTGCTACCTTTTATTCAAGGCTGAACAGTGGGAGCTGCTTCCACAAGGGCAAGATACACTCAACTAGACAAACCATTTTCTGGTCTATGTGACAAGCAGAAGCTCCCCATCATCCCTGGGCTCTTCACCTGAGGAGTGGTTTGCCTCGGTGTATGGCAGAAAACAGTTCTTGCACCTGCACCACACTGCCTGTAAGAACACAGCCTGCTCCAGGACTCACACTACCAAGCTGAGCTCCAAGAAGTGGGGACAAACAGAGCACACAAGGAGATGATGTGATGAGCAACATACAGAAGTGTTATTGTGGCTAGAGGGAAACAACTGAGGACTCTGTATTCCTATGTGTACCTATTGTTCAAGAAAAAGCTGTTACTCCTTTTAACAGGCAGTGTTCAGTAACTGACTTGAGGATCACACTTTCTTTAGATAAGTACATCACATGAAGTGTTAGCAGGAAGCAAGAGGTGTAAGCAGAGAGCAAATGTGGCCGGCAACCCTGGCCACTCATGTAGTCTGTACAAGTCTGGGGCATCAATAAATGTATAAAAGTGACAACAGCTTTTGCAGGAGAGAATTGGAGAAGATCACCCAAAGGCAAGTAAGGTCATCTTGTCATTGGTACACTCTACAGGCACATGGAAGACTACCAGGGACTAAAACTTGGATCCTTTGCATCCCCATGAGTGTTGTAAACACCTAACTATTGGCTAGTTTTGGGGAGGGAACACACATTTCCATATCTTTGCACAACAAAACTTTCAAAAGATTTATTTTCATCCTTGTGTAAAGAAACAAACATAATTTTAAATCTCAGAATTTCAAGGAACAGAACGATTGTTTACGACACATGTTTGTAAAGAAAATAGTGCAGTTACGTCAAAGTTCGTCATTTACCCTTACAGTACAAAGGTAAAGAGCCTTCAAACTATGCTGTTGAACTAAGAGCCAACGACAGCTACATTTTAACCTTGCATTCAAAAAAAACCCCCAAAAAACTTGACCATAACTATAAGGAGGCCTACTTGCCCCATCTACTGGTCATTGGGAAGACTGGATTTACACTGCAATTAAAAGCATTACTACCGAGGCCAAAATTCAGTTAATTCTCAGGTTATCAATTCTAAATTTAAACACATGTGGAAGTGCTACTGAATAGTAAGTAGTAAGCACATGAGTGCTCTACCGAACTGGAGCCTGAGGCCAATTATTTAGCACAGCAGAAACAGAAATTACAAACAAAGAGAAAAATGTATTATTTTTGAAGGAAATACTTGGGCAGTCTGTTCAGTAACACTACCTTGTTAACCTCGAAAAATTAAATAAATATGCCTTCTTTTGTTCTGAAGTGGGCCAAGGTAAATTAATGCTATAAGATAGCAGCCTGCAAAACCCTTGTCACAAAGGAGCAATATATACTGCAGCTCAGTAAGGTCATCACAGGGTTACCATGCCATCTTAGGGTTTTTTTTAAATAAGTATTTGTTTAATAAATAGTTAGATAGCAAGTTAGGTTCCCTAAAGGCCTGTTGACCTTATATTTTTCTTCTCTGCATGCAGTGCATCCATCCTTCTGAAGTGGGTCTATGCCTTTGAGGAACAGGCTGATGTCTAAGGGAAAACATAAAGTTTGGGTTAACTCGATGAGACCTTTTACACTACCCCAGGAGCAAGACTTGCTGGATTTCTCTCTTTTAGCACATGCCTCACTCTCATCATGTTGTTCAAGGGCAGTGCCTGCACTAGTACTGTAGCATCCCTCTCCTCCATGACCTCCCATGCTGGTCGCAGGTTCAATCAGACGTGCTTAGAGAAAAGCTGCAGCCAAGGGAAAGACCATAAGATACCCTGGCAGCAAGCTTCTTACCAGGTAACCCAATATACCTGCCATCTGACTCACCATGAGATCTTACACACAGCCATCCTCCCTCCATGTGACCCCAGCAAGCCCCTGACAGTCTGCTTAGGCAGATACTCAGTATGCAACTATATTTCCTGTAAGGCACACAAACCTCCTCAAAGGACTTCTGGGTTTTGTAGATTCTAAGCAGAAACAGGACTATCAGCATGTCTATCTAGGCCCAGGCATGAAAGTTCAGAGAGGAGTTATTGTCACACCACAACAGAGAATGATGAACCATCTTCTTCAGCAAGCAGAGCTCAATATTGTCTTCAGGAAGCACAGGTGCAACCTTCTGTTTTGAGGAGCTATGACCCTAGTTACCCAGGAAATTCTGTGAGAATAAACTGGCCACAGCAGGGAATAGACTGTTAAGGAGGAGAAGGACCAGCATCCCCACTGAGGTTCATTCAACTCAGCTGATAACTACATTTAAATATATAATTTCTATAGCAGACAGGGAAAGAAAACATTGGCAGTAGATCTAGACTTGCTGGTAAGCCAAGTGATGGGTTGTATATGAAATTTCAGAAAGTACATGCACTACTCTGAAGATCAGCACAAAAGCTTTGCTTAGCCTCCTCCCAGAAGTGTATTTTAGGATGAGTTATTTGCCTTAAGGGTATGGTCAAATGTTTCAGAAATCGCTGGAGTCCAAACTCTATAATGTAAAAACCAATGGACAACAGTGCCTTGGTGCAAATGCTTGCACAGCCTCACAATTACATTGTAAGCTGGCATCCAGTATTTCTAGATGACATCCCTAGAGGTCACAAAAATGGCCAAGAGATTTTTCAGCTGAAGCATGTAATATCTAACACCTCAGTCATCTAGGGACTGAGGTAAAAGAAATACTGTCGGTGTCCAGAAGTGTCTGCAAGGAAAGTCCACTGAAGGCAGGTCCTGAGCTCTCCGAGTTCTCTGAGCATCATGAGCCTGCTGAGAGATCCCCTGCAGGCACACAACTCATTGGCATACTTGCACTAGACATCAGGGGAACCAAACAGCTGACAGCTAAGGTGTCACCTGGGACAGTGCACAGAAATGGGGACTACAGGCAGTGCCCACAGCTGCTTGCAGTGCAAGTCGGTTTCCTGAAGAGCAGGTGTTTTGGGAGTCCTGTATCAAAGTTCACCTGACTTCCTCAGTAATTCCTCATCTGCGTGGGACAAGTAGCACAGCTTAAGAGTACTTCAATTCTTCAGCCTATATAACACTGAGTAATGGGAGAAAGGCCAGTATTTACACCTGAGAAAACAGGTTCCAACTCTGCCTGGGCTTGTGAATTCATGCACAACTCTCCATGTGTGAAGACCCACCCAAGAAATACAACTCCTAACAGCTCAGGGTTCCTCTGTCCTGAGAGGATGTACAACATTTAGCTCCCCCAAGCTTCAACCCTGTTGTGCTGGGAGGAGCCCTGAGAGCAGCCGGTCATGTGGAAGGTGCAAGAAAAGGAGCCATCACAGACAGCTGTGAAAGAGGTAACCCTGCTGAAGGAAGACACTGAGAGAATGCTGGCCCATTTTTAATAAGCACAGAGTAGTACTGCTCTCAAAAGCAGCCTCCACAGCAGACAAGAGTAAGATTTCATTAATTCTCTAGTCCCTCATGGCAGACACCTTCAACAGACCAAGTTCTGGCTTATTAGGCTAGGAAAACCCACTTTGTTCCCTATGCAAACCAGATTTAGACATCTGACTTATATAATGGGCCCAAAGTTTATTATGTCAATCCAAACTGATAAGTAATCCCAAAACTGGCAAAAGCAAATGCTTGGCAAGAGCTTTGAATATAAACCAGGCTCTAATTGAAAGCCATGACCATGACTGCAAATAAACCATTTATTCTTTCTTTTACTGTTGCTATCAATGTACATGAGACAATCCTTATCCCACAACTTCCCAATTTCTGCCCCTTTATCAGTGTTCAGAAACAATCCTCAATTGTTATTTGCATTGCACTAGATAGATTGAGGACCCTTTTTTTTCCTTTTTGTAAAACGAGGTGAATGAAACATCCTTGTTCCTGGTTGTGAATAATTCTATAATGAATTATGTTAGTTACATACAGTACCTTTGAGGGGGGAAAACATAGCACTGTTCTCTGAAGGAATTTTCTTGGTTACATAACAGAACTAAACATCATTTGTCTTACCTTTTAACTTTTTCCTGGGAAGAAAGTCTGTATTCTTCAGCTGTGAACTTAGGTTACTGCTTTTTTTCAGGAGTTTTGTTTCATTTTTTTTGTTTCATAGTAAGAAAAATGCACAAGAAGGATACAAAGACAGGGTTCTCTAGAGACTGAGCCACATATTTTATATCAAAAGAAAATTTGTTTCACTGGAATATAAGCAGCACAGAAAATGCTAAATGAGAAGTTTCACTCTACATCTAGACACTTAGGAATAGGCAATTATCCAGCTGGCTAGTCCCTGTTTTGGGGGTTCTTCTGGAGTGCAGGGGTAACTATATCTTTAGCCGCAGACATACTAAAATTCCAGTTAAAAGAAATAGGCAAAAATAGTATATCACTTCTGACTACTACCACAAGCATTAAAAATATTCTTAAACATGTCACTCACCAGGAAATAAACATCAGAAGGAACTGGAAATCACTGCTTTGTCACCACTCAGCTCTGACACTGCTGCTTTTGACCTCCTTGCAGAAGTCCAGCAGCACCTTTCCAAGCACCACCTGCACCAGGGCACACTGTAATGTCCCACAGGATCAGCCAGCTCACTTTGACATAAAACTAGGCATAGGTGCTAGAATCAGCCCAGAGGCCGAGTCCCAGCTGGCACATCTAAAATGATTTCCAACCCAAGGGAAATGAGAGAGGAGTGTTTGAAAAGACCTTGTGTGTAGAGACTTTCCAAATGTTAGTAGCCCTCCTTTAGAGAAACAGAAATACTGACTAGGCTGAAGACCAACAGATGGTGTGGACTGTTGGAGGTGTACTGGAGGGATGATTCTCTCCTTGTTGTGGACTGGGCTGGGCTGGGCTGAGCAGTCCCCATTCCTTTGCTGGTGAGTTTGCACAAACATGACTGTGGCTCTTGTTTTGCTGGGTGGAAAGAGATGTGACTACCACTCATGCCCCACTGCATGGTTGCCTTCCCACTGCTAAAGCCCTCCTGTCAGTGAGGCTTCAAAATGGAGTATGGCTGACCAGTTCACCCAGAAATAGCTCCTCACTTCCCCTCTTCAAATACCTCTTCAAAAGTCTGTCCCATTCATACTCTCACTAGGAGAGCACTCCTTCATCTGTAGTGGGGAAAGCAAATAGAACTCTCTAGATTTTCTTTGATTTGAATGAGAGTGTTCATTGAACAGGCCCTGCTCAGGTAAAGACTGAGAGTTCACCATGACCTTCCACTTCCTTAAAAATACTGCAGGCTGAATAGAGCCTCCTGGCAAGACAGATGAATCCGGTCACTGGCATGTATATCTCAGTGTTGGTACCCTCAAGAGAGAACAGAGACTTATTCTAGCACTCATTTATTATGTCATCTAGTAAGTAACACACAGCAAAGGGACAAACGTGAACCCTTGAATCCCTGTAAGGATGTTTTTTCTCTAGGGCAGGCATGTTAAGTCCAGAGATATCAATACCATAGTGCCTGGTATAATTGAATGAGCTTTGTACCAACACACATGATGATACTACCACCTACACTTCAGACAAGTAGGTACTGATTCTGCAGTGCTCCCAGAGGTGATCTTGTGTACTGATTTATCTAAACTTGAGGAACTAGCTTCAAGACAGCACATAATCCTGAGACACCCTCACACCATATAATCCTTAGCACCTTGATCTGACTCCGGAGTTACCCTGCTTTGAGCAGGGAATTGGATTAGATGACCTCCAAGTGCCATTTACAGTGTATAGTCTGTGATTTCCTGATACCACTGCTTTTGAGACAGAACATTGTGAAGAAGCAATGGAAAGACCTCAGATTTGAGACGGAGGGTTCAATTACAATGAACATAATTCTGGCAAAGACTCTTGATGGCCCTTGTGATCAATGAAATGCAAACACAGTGGAAAAACACTGGATAGATGCCTAAAATTCAGAGCAGACTTGTGGGCTTATGCTTTCACTTTGATGCAAGGATATCCTTTCCTGTGCATAATTCCTCTTCAGAAACTCCCTGTCACTTCCCACAACAGCAAATATACAGAACAACATTCTGCTAAACATAGTATTTCCCCAGATGCCCAGAATCTGCAAATATAAGTGTATATATTCCTTATTTTATATGAAGTATCACTGTGATGTTTTCCACAATGATACAAGATGGTAAAGTCATTAGAATGATGAGGAAGACTTTTAACATAACAGCTAGCATTCAGCACAGAAATATTCATATGAAGCTGTCCATAAACAATACACACTTAGAATACTCAGATCATTTTAAGGGCTGTCCCCTGCTGTGTTTCAGGAAGAGAAGTTTAATGGTAACAGGACAGTCAACACATTAACTAACACTAGAAAACAGAGAGTACAAGTCCTCTGTCCATCCAGGTAAAATTAGCAAAGCAGAGATAAATATTATCATACCTCTTGTATACAGCAGTTTCATAATTTCATAAGCTTTTCATACACAAAGGAGGCTATTCACCCAGAACACAGTGTTGAAAATGTCAGAAGTTATTTTCAGATAGTTGGGATCTGAAAGCCTTGCTTGGGATCTATTTCAGGACAGAGTGAAGAAGATTGCTATACTATAAGTAGAAACTATAATTTTTTCCGTGATTTCCTCAATCTCAAAAATCACAGAGGAGACAAAATTGCTGAATCCTTAAAGAATTAAGTGGTTGAAGGCTCCTCTCTGTTGTAGATACTTGCCCCAAGAGCCATGGTTCTAAGCAAGGCAGTCCTAAATGTCTCTTTGGAATTAAACTGTTTTTGTGGTTATACATTTCTGTACTACGAGCAGAACAGTTAACATGGACACTTGTGGTACTGGCACTGTCTGCCAGCAAACATAAGCAGGAAAAATAATCTAGAAGATGAGAAACTTCACATAGGTTTAGGGCTAGAATTAGAACCTAGTTGTGGAGATTCATGGTAGTTTCAACTGAGTTGCATGCAAACTTATTTTATCTTGGAAGACAGAAAATAACAGGAACAAAATACTTTTTGCTCTTTTGAGACTTAGAGATGATCAGAACTTTAGCTAGACCATGCCATCACAGGAAGATTCCTGAAAAAGGGTGGGCAAAGTGACTGACAGTAAATAGGGCGTGAAATGGGATAAAGTAAGACATCTTTAAAGTTTCTAGGATCCAACAGGGCATACAGATCACAATCCAAGTAGTTCCCAAAGGATGTGACAGTTCACAAATGAATCACAAAGTGCCATCAGCATCATTCAACTGAAACTGGTGACACAATTGAAAAATTGCATTTTTACCTTTATGTGTATCTCTTCTGTGATTCCAAAGGATTGAAGTGAAGGGAAACTTCTTATGTTCTTCAAAATAGTCATTATCTGGTTGTCATGCCTGCCTTGTCAGGAGCCTTTCTAAGCAATAGGCACCCAATGACCTGTGGAAACCAGAACTGCATGTGAACGCTTTTGCATCCCCTAAATAATTTTTCTAATGAATGCAGATGTGACAATTCACTTAATCACATTTTGTCAATTGGGCTTGCTCACTGCCTTTCCTCTTCTCCAAGTCTGATGAGTGATGGTTTTTCTGACTAAAAAAATCCATCCTTGTGTTCTTGTACTGTTAACGGCAATTTTCTATTAGGAAGCCTGGTTCTTACGAGTCAATAATCAGCAGCAAAAGACAGGATGATTATAAACTCCTTAGCTTTTGAAATAAACTGATAGCAGCAAACATCTCTCCTTCCTGCCTGGACTGGAGAGGCAGGTCACTCTCTGATGTTTAGGTACTTCTAACAGAAATGGTTAATTTTATGTGCATCATGATGCATCCAGACAGAATGTCCAGGTATTTCTTTGGAAAACACCTGTCTACTTGTTCTACTTTCTGGAAAAATACAAGAATCATAGCAAACTGCGACATAAAGAAAAGTGGGGACAGTGAAAGGTCCCAAAGCAGAGTATTAATTGTACTACTTAATCAGGTAACAAGCTTGTCAACCTGACAGAAATTCAAGGGATATATTCCCTTTGGACATTAGCAAAGCATTTGGAATTATTTCACATGGGAAACAATTAGTAGCTGCAAGAACTGTAAGCCAAGCATGAAAGTAGCTAAAAGCAGAAATGACAAATGGGAAGTCATTGGCCTGGATGGATTTTACTGGTGGCATTCCTCAAAAGACTGTCTCAAGACAAATTTAACATAATTGTTTGGCACAAAAACCAAAGTATACTAATGAACTTTTCTGATTAAACAACTTGAGAGGCAATGTCAGAGCAAAAGAATAGCTGGAATGGTAGCTATGGGACAAAATTTAACTGCTAAGTGCAATAAGGAATAACAAGTTTTTCCAATGAACCAAAAATTTGTCAACTGAAAGCAACCAGGAGGAATTCTGAGACATATTGGTAGGATTGCCAGACTTTATGGGAATGTGTCCCTCAGATCCTCACAGTTCCTTACAGGCTCCTTCATTTAGTGGTGCTGCTGGCATTGTTGCTTTGATCCAAAAGCACAGAGAGGTAGGCAGGCAGGCAGCAGAGGCCACAAAAACACACAACCCATGCTAAAAACGTACAGAAAATGCAAGGAGTAAAAATGTCCCAAAGGTTCTGATGTGGCACATGGCATTTTGGATTGAACTATAAGCAATTCTTTGTTATATGGAACATCCAGCAAGCCCATGTTAGCCACTCACAGGATAACTCTAAGAATCAGAGGAAGACAGAAGCAGACAGTGACGATTCTAAGATTAGCTGCTTTCCAGGCTTCAGAGGACTCCTAATGATGCTGTTCAGCCAGAAATGGCACAAATTACAGTTCTTGTATGAACCTTTCTCATATCTGTAGATGTGAGGAGTTATGGACCTAGAGATGGCCTGCCACAATCACTGGCACCTGAAAATTCATATATAATAAGTAAGGGAGCAAATACTTCTGGTTAATATCCATAGTGGTTTCTCTTCATTCAGAGTGGAAGAATACATTCCTAAACTGTGTCTGAGCCATCCACTTGTGGATCACTGAGAACTCCTCCTACAGGAATTTCTGAAGCAATGGGAACACCTTCCTCCCCTACCTTGACTGGCATTGCTGATACTCACCTTTCTGAATTATGGGAAGAAGTTGATAGGAGGAACCTTTCCCTGTGACCTGGGCCCTGAAAGACACTTTTCAGCACGAGGTCCTTTCCAGCACAAATTATTCTGTGATGTTTGGCCTCTTAAGGTAGGCTAGAGCAAAGGACAGCTATGTAATTCCTCCTTAGATGCTCTCTTCTCATGATAACCTTTGTCTTGCCTAGGTACTTTCTTTAGGAAGGTTTGCTTCCAATCTGCTGGGGAGGAAACAGAAAAGAGGTCAAGAGGTATCCCAATTTGCTCTGCGAGCTGCAAAGCCTATAAAGGCTGTATTCCAATGGATTTATGTCCTATGTCCCTCATGCTCCCATTCAACTGACCAGTATGCTGTCTCCTCTTCATATCCAGCACTTCCAAGTGTTCCTCCAGGGCTACAGCAGTAACACTCTTCCCAGCAGTATCTCAAGTTCTATCTCGCCTCCTTTCACTGTGCCCCAGCCTCCTCTGCTCAGTGCCTGTAGCTCTCTTAGAAGGCTTTTGGTTACTTTTTTGGTATGCCAAGGTCAAAAGGGAGGACCTATTGTTACAGAAAATAAGGGAAATAGCAACTCAAAATATTGAAAATTGCTGAGTCTCACAAAATTGCTGAGGCACCTGGCCATCAACAAAAGCTGATCACTTTTCTGCTTTTTTGTACAGCTGTACAAAACATTCATGTTGGGTTGGATTTCAACTTACTCAAATTTGCAGATCTTCTAAAAAATATTCGTATTGTGAAAAACAGATGAGTTTTCTGTTTGCCTCCCAAAATATAAAAGTTCCGTTCTCAGAACATAGTATTTCAGCAGTAAAAATACCTGGGAGATTTCATTGTTATTTTATTTTGGAAAAGATTCTTCAAAACATTTTAAATTCTTGAAACCAAAATACCTGATTCTCACACAAATTCAGACCAATTCTTCCTAACCTTGAGGAAAACTTCTCAGACAAGAAAAAAAAAGTTTTCTAGAGCATCAAGAAACCCCACACTACTTTATTTACCTTCAATTGCAAAGAAGGGGAGCACTACTTATGGCTATTTTACAGATGGAACTGAAGCTCAAAGGCTGAATTACTTACCGGCTGCCAGACAAAAGCGTGGTGGAATGTGGAACTGACTACAACAGTCCTGTTTTCCAAGACAGTGTCTTAAACACTGCACCATTTTTCTTGCAAGGCCCACACAGTCTGCACTATGGAGAAAGAGACCTCGGATCACAGGGTGCTAAGGTTTGACCTGAACTTTGTGTTTTGCACTCACCTGTTGTACACTGTCCACCTAGAAACAGTATATATTCCACAGCACTTTCTCAGAAGCTGGAGAATAATTTCTTTCCACTAGCAAACATACTTTTTGGGTTGTGTGGCACAACAGAAAAAGCCAATACAGCTTTTCATTTACTGCTGTGTCTGCATGTTAACATGAAGGTCAGTAGGAGTGTACATAGTACAGAGAAAATGAGTAGTTAATTATTGCTAGACTGCAAGAAGGGAAAATACATGCTTTAATTTGGTTTCGAAAAGAGCAAATCATGAGAACAACTTCTTCTTCTGGACTGTTTTTTTGTAGGAGGGCATATATAGAGTAAAATCCACGATAACTGGAGACTCTTTGATGTGCTTTGAGTATCACAGATAAGAAAATCCCCCCTCATCATTTGGAATAATCTCAGTAAATAAATACAATATTCACCAAGAAAAATCCCACTTGATTTTTCAAAATCCTGTGGGATTTCTTTTGCTGAATATTGTATTCATTTATCAAGATTGTTCCTTCTCACACGTGTATAATCTGGCAATTTGCCCATATCTTTTGCCATATTTACTCCTTCTCAAGTGTTTGTACTTGAGGGTTTCATTGCATCATCAACAGTCTGCAATGCTTCAAAACTAAGCTGTGTTTAGACCAAAATGCCAGAATTGCTCTTTATGGAACAAGTTTTAATAATTTCAAAACATCAGCATATAACAGGCCTAAACTTAGTACAACCAGTTTCTGTTGGGATCCCAAACCACTGTTTAAAACTTTTCTTCAGTCCTTCAAGGGCTAAAGGTATATTTGCTGTTCACTATATAAGGTATGTTTACTACAGTCCAGCTATAGTAAGTAAGCAAAATGCATTCATAGAACAGATATTTTAAAATATTCTAAGAAGGCATTTTTATCAAAACAATCAGAACAACTTGACCAAAACCAGCAAATTTAGTTGCTCTGCAGAACACAGGCCTAGTCCCTCCCAATCACCAAATTAATAGTAGTTGAAGGTTATGAAAGTAGCAAAGAGCTCTTACTTCCAGAGCAAGGTAAGAATTCTGGAGAGCACAATTCACTACACTGAACTTCACCTGTCACTGGGTAGCTGGAAGAAGAGGCTTATGTCAAGCATCCACGAGCAGAACAAAGCAGTGTCTCAAAGCCAGCGGCAGGACTAGGACTTACCACATGAGATCAGCCAAGTCTCCAGGCAGCTGGCGCACGCCAGAGCAATCAGAAAATTTCAGTGTACATTCTGGATACTTATTGCAGTACATTCCTTATTGACTTTACAGTTTTACCCAGACAGATAGCAAAAATTTGAAAAAGACATTCACCATCCTAATGCTTTAAAGACATGATCGATCGGCCCATTTTATTAGGTGGAACACGAGTGGGAAGTGATGCTCATTAATACCAAGGTACACCATTTTTAGAGTTTAGATTCACTTCATAACACTCAGCTGATATGAACTGCTGCAAATTCTGTACAAATTGGCAATTACAAAACTTACCAAGCTTTTCTGCACCATAAGAGATTAGTGATCATGACCAACAGACATGTATAGTTCTATAAATACTAAGTAACTGAGTTCAGGAACTCATGTTTTGCAACATTTAAGTAATATGAAGGCAAAAGGCTCAGCACCTGCCACCCGCAGCCACTGTTCAGAAGTCATCTAACTTTTTATTGGCAAGATCCAGACCCAGCAAATTGCTCAACTTCACAAAGTAAACGAGTAGCAGAGATTGTCTTATCTCTTAACCCCAAACTAAGTAATTTCACATTCTCTGTCACATCATTTACCTTGATGGTTCCACACTACCATGATGTATATTTTTAAAGCATTTGTGTCACCAAGTGACAGAAGCTGCATAATTGAGCAATTCCCACATTCTCCTAAAAGTCTTCATTTTGCAGCTTGTCAGTTACAGATGGAGTTATCTGCATTTCAGCATTGTTTTATTTTCACTGAGGAGGAATTTCAGATGAAAAAACTTTGTTGAAATGGTCTGAGGCACTATGTTTTGTTCAAGAAAACAAAAAAGCAAGGCTCCCTCATTTTTTCAGTCTCACTGAAGAAAGGTTTAAATGATAAAAACCTCTTCATTTTTCAGCTCTATTCTTCTTTCTGCAGCAAACTCTGAATTACCTTTGTGACAATGTTGCTCTGTTCTCTGTAGTGAAAGTTCAAACTGAAAGAGGGTAGGTTTACATGAGATATGAGGAAGAAATTCTTCACTGTGAAGGGTGATGAAGCACTGGAACAGATAGTTCCAAGAAGCTGTGGATCCCCCATCCCTGGAAGTGTTCTAAGCCAACCTGGATGGAGCCCTGAACAGCCTGGTCTAGTGGAAGATGTCCCAGCTCATGGCAGCAGGGCTGGAACTAGATCATCTTTAAGGTGCCTTCCAACCCAAACCAATCTGTGATACCCGAGAACTCAAAGGATTCAAACATGACCACATTTTCCCAGAAAGCAAACAGAAAATATTCTGATGCTTAGAGTGATAACAGAAGACTAAATAAAAAGTAACTCAGAGGAGGAAAGGTGTGTCTGAGTGGGAGAGTAGTGACAAAGACAGGTAGAAATGGAACAGCAAGTAGCAGAATGGCAGTTTGGAAAATAACACTGAAAACATGGAGTCTTTCATCTGTTGTCCCAATAAACTGTGTGATGTCCAAAAAATAACAAACATCTGCTAACGTTAGGAATAACACTCTCTGCGCATACATTTTTCAAAACATACAGGATCCTGCAGTGGTCTTTAAAATGTTTTATGTCATAATGCTACTTACTTAACGACATTAATTTTCTCCAAGTTGAGTCTGTTTTGCCTGCAAAAGTAACTGGTAGGCAATCTCCTTGTGCTTATCCAGACACATGAGCTTTGTCATTCTGTTTACTCCCCCAGCCCTGTGGAGGAGCAGGAGTAAGAAGAATGGCCAGGGGGGACACCTGGCAGGTGCCCAAGATACCTTCCATACACAGATGCAAAACAATGAAAAAAAGTACACATTCATTTAAAAATTTTAATGTACAAATTTACACTCACCATGTTGTAACTTTCAAACTAGGGAGGAAATTACAGCAGTCTGCATGATTTATTCTATTCATTATTACAAGTGTCTACAGATTAGAAAAAAATCCTTTTTCCTTTTCTCAAGGAAATAAATATTTCATGTCTATACTCTAGAATCATTCAGTTCTCTAACAGTCTGTGAGCTATGCACCAGCATTCTCTCTTAAAACTAGCATGTTTTTATCTCTTGGGATTCCAACCAGTTGCCTTTGTTGCTCCTCATGCGCCCCCACAGCATATTCAGAATTCTCCTC
Organism: Corvus brachyrhynchos; assembly: GCF_000691975.1. NCBI lineage: Eukaryota > Metazoa > Chordata > Aves > Passeriformes > Corvidae > Corvus > Corvus brachyrhynchos. Next base: position 1,512,543 of record NW_008236769.1, read on the forward strand.
CAGCGACACCCAAAGACACACTTCAGCGAAGGAAGAAGCAGCTGAAGATGTCCATCTTCAGTTTTGCAATACACCCAGCCGCCAACATTATTTTCTTCCAAATGGATCCGACCACACTTTTAACCCTACAAATCAAATATGAGAATACCAGCAGTTGATAATTAGACTGTTGGAGAAAAAAAAACCCAAGAGGTCTGCTATTCCAGCATTGTGTATTAAGCAATGAAAGAAGCCAACAATTTCTGCACTGAATTCGCAACTCTGCTTAAACTTGCAAAGATATATAGAAAGACAACCTCATGTTGATCTTAAGCTTCAGATAATGGAAAAATCTATCACAGTCATAGGTAAGGTGTTCTGATATTGTTGGATCGATCCTTTAGAACTGCACCTTACACTTAAATTTGTCTAGCTTTCATTTTCAACTAATGGATCTCATAACTTATCAGCAGCTAAATTCAAATTAAAAAGTTATACTGAGGAGAACTGGTCATCAAGTACGTGCATCTTGGATAAATGAGCCAGTCCAATCCTCTTGAACATTCAGTAAAAAAGACAGGTTTACCAGATCTCTATTTCACAGTACCCTTCCAATACTTCCCTTCAGCATTTTACCACTTCCCTAAAAGGCACTAATGATCTAACCAATACGTGTTGTAAGATCATGGTTTTAATCCTATTTGATTTTCCCCCGCTGCTGATGTGAGGCTTTTTCAAAAAAAAAATACACTACCCTTTAACATATTCAGATATTACCTGTTTCATCAAGACAGGCACTCTCACATCTTTAATCAAGAAGTGCCAACCTTGCATAATGAACAGCCATTCCATTTACCATTATGAAAAAATGAACTATCAAGAATAGTCTGCCATACTTGAATTTTACTGCCCTTGTATGCTTTTCTAAGGCTTCCACTAGCAACAGCAAGGATCCAAAAGCTATTAGCATTGCATTCCAAATTTTCCTTGATGTGTAGTGGATTTCTGCATGGCCCATCCATCCGTGAGGCTGGAAGGCACTGCCAAAGTGCTGGTGAACTGTGTTTCAGCAGAATTCAGTATTCCACAAAACTTTACAGCTACAGCTCAACCTATCCATAGTTCTTGTTTGCTCTGAGCTGGTTCAGAAGTGGAAACTGGCATCTATTTAAGAAAGTGTGAAGGCAACAGAAACTCTGCAATTTATTTGGCCAGTTAAGTCAATTTGAGTGTCACTAAACCCATAATTTTTTAGTGAGGAATTAGCCTGAAAAATAATTTAATGGCAAGTTTATTAAATATGTTTTCTCTGAATGTATTCTTCACTGTATTATTTAAATCCATATAAATATTCAGGCATTACTTCAAGATGGTCTTTAAGACCATCAATGCAAACACATAAATCAAGTGTACCTGCAGGCTGAATATCCTCTTGAACAATACCAGCTCGGTTTATTGACTGTTCTTTCTCTGGAAAACACAAAAGAAAGGATACTACTGAAAAAAAGAAAATACCAGATATCTTGATTGCTCCCAATAAAAGAATCTTAAAAATTTTATTAATTCTAGATGCTACACCATAAATTCTGTTGGGTATCTACCTACACAATGAAAATGTAGTATTCCTACTTCACTAAGAAACTAATAGCTAGTATGTTTTGAGAGACTACATACAATAAGATAAGAATCTTAAAACAATGCCTACTGTTTAATAAAAGATGCCAAAACACCTTTCATGATCCCAACACTTAATGAATTACTTCTAGAAGCTATGATTCATATGCTCAACATGAAACTAGTCAAAAGCTTTTTTCCTTTGGACAATTCCCATTTTCAGGCCGTTGAAAGATCTTGTAAACAGATTTCATGACAGCACCTACAAAATTATTGCTTGTAAACTTTGTGAAATTCAGTATCTGAGGGATATTTCTCCATACATTGGGCCTGTTTCAGGCTTTTCTTTTTTCTCTGAAAGACTCAACCACTTTCAAGAAGAGAAATGGAGAAAATGATACTATTTTCCCTTACTAAATGCCCCTCCTTTTCTTACATACTTCACCACCACAGTGGTACTTTGAAGCAGGAAGTCAAAGCTCAGGTGAATTAACCTTTTGCCCACACCACTGAACTTCTGAGGCCTTTAAGAACCTGCAGGGTGCGTATTCTCAGAGGAAGCTCAGAAGTAAGCTCACGTTAAAACTTAAATTTTTCATTATCCTATCCCACTGGGAATGCACTGGCACTACATGTTATCAGGCTGTCTAGGTACAAGCCTAATGCTACTGGAGCCTAGCAGGAATATCACAGTAATTGACTCTCTTGCAAGGGGACAGGCACTAGAGGCCGATCCACCTTCTCCAGTTCCGTTCACTGAGCATGGTAATTCCATTTCATCTTTTTTAGGAGACAAAATCTCAAGGAACTGTCTAATTTCAAAGGAAAAGGTACAAAACCCAGAAGGGGAGAACAGAATAGATTAGGGCAAGGAATGAGACTTCCTGTAGGATATGAAGGAAAAAGATATTTAGTCTTAAGTGGAAACCTAGATTAGAAGAGAGGCAGGGACCAAAACAGGAACCAATCTGAGAGTTCTGAGGACACACTTGGGTCGAGCAGCAGGAGCTGTTAACTGGTCAGGCAGAGAAACCAGTGCAAAGAAGTAAGAGATGATAAATATGCAGATAGGACACAGAACCGTCATTAGGGAGACTGATGTGGGGCCTGCAAACTACTGGGAATGCAGGTAAGTGAAAGAAAGGACAACAAGGAAGATTGAGTCTTGGTGAGAGGAGAGCCACCGCACAGGATTGGGAAGGAGCCAAGTCTCACAATTTAGAAAATCAGGAAATCTGTGAAAATGTCACAAACAGAAGTTGTCAAACCACTGTTTTAATTAATCCATGTGGAAAAGGTCTGTACTGAAGGTCTCACAGTTCCACAAACATAGCATCCTTCAATAAAAACTTGTTTTTAAGTTAAATTTTACTTCAGCTTTGATGCAAGGCCAAAGCCCCTCCAGTAAGATCAGTAAGTTTGTTATCCTTTTTTATTTTTCCTTCCTAGAAATCTTCAGTTGTCTTGGCAGATTAACCACATGTATCTTCATGTGATCAACTTGCTTAGTTTCATACAAATTAAAGTGAGGGGGCGAGGCTGGTTGCACCAGAACTTTTTCCTCCATTTCCTTTAGCAGTATTTCACAGAAGTCGAGGAGTAACAGGTGCTCCCCTATGGAATACCTGCCTGGAGCCACGGAGGCTTTGCACCTGGATCTGCAGGTGCTCTCTAGGGCTTCCTGGATTGAGTCAATTGTGGGCTTTTGCAGCTTTTCCTGGCAGGTGTTTCTGGCAGGAAAGCGGGGTTTTCCTCAGGTGTCAGTCTGAGAGACTCTGCAGACTGAGATCAGCTCTAGCAAATCATCACAACTGGTTGCCAAGTTTTAAATCACATTTTCAACTGCAGCTGGAAAACAAAACTCAAACAGCTCATAGAATCATTGAATAGTCTGGGTTCGAAGGGACCTTTAAAGACCATCTAGTCCACCTCTCCTGCACTGAGCAGGGACTTCTTCAGCTAGATCAAGTTGCTCAGAGCCCTGTCCAACCTGATCTTGAATGTTTCCAGGGATGGGACACCCACCACTCCTCTGGGCAACCTGTTCCAGTGGTTCACCACCATCATAACAAAAAAAAGTATTCATTCTGTCTACTCTGAATTTACCCCGTTTTAGTTTAAAACCATTACCCCTAGTCCAATTGCAACAGGCCCTACTAAAAAGTCTGCCCCAGCTTTCTTACAAGCTCTCTTCAAGTGTTCTACAAGGTCTTCTCGAAGCCTTCTCTTCTCCAGGCTAAAGAATCCCAACTATCTCAGCCTTTCTGCATAGGAGAGATGCTCCAGCTCTCTGATCTCAATTTCTTCAACTGCATCTCAATCCTCTAAGAAACCCTGACGGGTGTTCTAAATCACGTGCTGGCCAATAACTCGAAATAAGGGTACTGCGAGCTGTATCATTTCGGGTTTTCAGGTATCTCCTAGGCGAGCAGGAAAGCCCTCGGGAGTCACTCAGAAGCAGCAGCCCCAGCATTCCCCCAAGCCCAGCC
>NW_008236769.1:1517685-1523754 GCF_000691975.1 Corvus brachyrhynchos
TCGGTGCCGGGGCCGCCCCTCGGAGCCAGCCCCCGGCTGTCCGGCCTGGCCCCGCGCCCCCTCCCAGCCCCCAGGGTCACGCTGCCTTACCGAGCTGGGGGACGCCGAGTCGGCACATCGAAGTGTTAAGCCTTCTGCCCTGGGTAACGATAAATTTCTGGAGTGGATAGAATGGGGAGGCCTTTGACATCTGCTTACAGAATGCCGACTGCGCATAGTGCTGCGCTGGCTTATGGAAATAACCGCTTTTTAGGGGCACCTACTAAAACTACTTTTTCATCTTTTATGCTGCTAAGCATGGACGCCGAGTCGGCACATCGAAGTGTTAAGCCTTCTGCCCTGGGTAACGATAAATTTCTGGAGTGGATAGAATGGGGAGGCCTTTGACATCTGCTTACAGAATGCCGACTGCGCATAGTGCTGCGCTGGCTTATGGAAATAACCGCTTTTTAGGGGCACCTACTAAAACTACTTTTTCATCTTTTATGCTGCTAAGCATAAGCTCTGGTCAAAGTCTTTGTATGCCTGTACTATGTTGGTGCTGATGGAAAGCAGCAAATCAATACCCCTTTTTGTCATGTCTTCACACATCTTAAAATGTAGCATGATGTGTTGGGCATTTGCAGGTGAAGGACTGCGGTTATCTTCAGGTTCTGTGCAAACAGGTGCAGGTTTCATAGGGTTATGTGGAACTCGTGGAGGGTCCTGTTGAGATCAGCAAGTGAAAGAATACTTGCTCAATCATTTCTGTATTATTATGTGATTGAAAATGTTCAGATTCCTAATACTTGCTGTGTTTGCCTCCCAAATTGATTTTTATACCAAGATCTGATGGGATGACTTGGGCTAATTCATTCAGATTCGGCAGGATTTAAGAAAAGAAAAAAAAAAACTTTTACAGCTTTAGTGGCTAAGTTGCCCCACACAACAAAGCCTTTATGTCTGCCTTGTTGAACTTTACATAGTTCATGGTAATATTTCGAATCAGCATAGCTGGCCTCTTTACTGTGCTGGGAAAGTTTTGTATTTAAGTCTCATAATCACTCTCAATGTGTAATTCTTTCATCCTTACTCTGTGTCAGAGGTGATGCACATTTAACTCTGCCCTATCTTACATAACAAGAAGGGAAGAGGGTTCCTCACCAAGTAGGAGCATTTAAATGATAGACACTCCATGCACTGTGTAGAGGTAACCAAGTGGTAACGGAGACTCAGTCATGGTCTGAAAGTTTATGGTCTGCAGTCTCTGCCAGACCTCCATCGCTGTGGGGTTGCTCAGGGTTCTTTGCTCCATGCTGTTTACTGGATGAGCCTCCTGAAGGGTTTGTTAGGTGGGATGGAACAGCAGACTCAAATATACTTCATGCATTTTGGCAGCACACACCTCAAGTAATACCCAGGGACCAAAGAATGCAAAGTAAAATCTCCTGTGGGGAGCCATTTAGCAGATCAGGCACTACAGGAAAGGCACTAGATCAGCAGAGCTGAAGCTAAACTTACGCATTAGCAGTCGTGGTGCATTGTGCTTAAGTGCTCTAGGAACATCATGGAAATTGTTCTGCAAATAACTGGCTTTGGGTTTCAGAGCTTACTGCTTTGGGATCCCCACCACAAAATTTCTGCCATTCACTGGAAATAAGATGAACGTATTCATGCACTGCTGGATATTTGTCAATGAACTGTGGCAGACCCAAACTGTCTTTGCTGGAGGCTAGTTCCCATCTCTCTGTATTGGATAACCACTGAGAAAATTGAGAGCTGGCTGTGTATGTTTTGACAGTAAGTGTGTGTGGTGTGGTAAGCACACAGTAGTACCCCTATGCTTTGCAGTATCTACCTGGTAGACTTTTATGTCTTGTGATACGCACATGGCATTGTGTTCATAGTATATTACCCTCTTCCTCATGGCACAGCCCCCATATCACAAAGATTAAGCTACTTACAAGCACTCTTTATTGTAAGATCAAGAAATATGAATTATAACCATCAAGTACAAGAGGTTTAGGATGATCTGTTACGGCTGCTATGGGCTTTTAATGCTTTTGGAAGTATTTAAACCAAAGAGTTATTACATTGGAAATGTAAAAGAATAGTATCTTTTGTCAAGTCAGGCTCTGAAAGAGACTCAAATTAGTATTAAAATCAAGGCTCTCTCATCAACTTTTATCTCAATATTTGTGTATGTGATTTATCCCAACATATGGTAGACACCATACTATGTGTTCCAATGGACACCAACCTCCTGTTGCTATTCATTTTTTAGCCCCTTCAGTTTGCATAGTTTTTACAATATCAAAAAATCACAGAATATTCTGAGTTGGAAGGGACCCACAAGTATCATCAAATCCGACTCTTAAGTGAACGGCCCATAAAGGGATCAAACCCACAACCTTGGCATTATTAGCACCGTGCTCTAACCAATATCCATTTTGTAGAGTGGGAAATAAGGCAGAGAGGAAGGCTGTCACTCCGAGACTGCCTGTTGTAGAAAGCCAAAATACTGAGTTGCATAGTGTATTGTGTTTAGCATTTTTTAGTGTTTTGTTTGTTCAAGTTGTATATCTTGGTGCTTACATGTGTTTATCAGTGTTCAGCATCACTGCACATCTCGCTTGCAGTGTCTCTTGTCAGATTCAAGAAGATAAAGAGCATTTGGTTGCACTTACGGAAAGTGGTTCAAGTGACAAGTTCAGAAACCTAGGAACACTAAATAAATTCAGCGATCTAGAGCTACCCATCTGCTAGCAATGATATCTAGCTTTTTCATCTAAAAGTTCCCTCATTCAGTTACATCTTCCAATGTCTGCCCTTAATAAAGTCAAGGTCTTGAAGTAAATAACCCCTCTATGCATAGTTGTGTTCCACTAACAACCCTTGAGCTCTTTTGTGCCTCTAAGGAGGCAGGCAACGGAGGGAAAAATAACCTTTGATCACACAGTTAAATCCAAAATCCTCATCTGTATGAACAAGGAAGTAGTGTAGGACTTAGTTCTGACTTTTCCTAATATTAACACCTTCACAGGCCTTCCTGGCTTGATGTTTTTTCAGTGTAGCTCTCAAGGAGTGTCAACGTATTTTTAAGAAATAAAAAGAGTTTATCATTAGGCACTTCTACTGATCCCCATATTGGACTGTGGGCAAGTCCTCCAGGTGCACAATACACAGTTTCTATGATTAGTTGAATCATAATCATATGATTAGAAATCTATTAATGACTAGGCCAAACCTTTTAAATATTTTGAAAATCACAATGAAAAATCCATCAATCCAAGATAGGTATCCAAGACAAATTTTATTTTAATTTGTTTAAGCTTAGCGAATTTAAAAGTTACCCAAGACAGATCTCATTTTGGGCAACCTTAATGACCATCTTCCCTGGTAATCCTAAGTGACAATTCTGAATATTTTAGAGCAGGGGGCCTGGTGGAGCTGCTGTGCTGGTGGCTGGCCCTCAGAGCTGAGTAATCCCCAGTATCCTTGGCAGTGCATCAAGCTGGATGCTGACTGCAGGGCAGAAAGAAAAGAAGCTGTTTGAAGCCTTAGAGACAAGAACTTTAGCGTAGAGGATATTCCTGTTGTATGTCTAGGCACTCACTCTCAAACTATATATAGCATACATAGCTGTGGAGAGCTGCTCAGATTTCCAAGTCCATCTTCAGGATAGGAACATGTCAAAAATGAAACACTTCATGAATATTAATTCATTCTCAGCAAACCTCTGTTGTTGTTTTCTCCTTCCGGGACCTGCATGACAGGTAACAAAATTAGCTAACTTTTTAAGAAGGTACAGAAACATCAGGCTAGGATGGCAATCCTAGGAAACAATGATACGACGAATACATGCCAGTACCTTTCCGTGTACACTCCTTAGGCCTGATCCTAGGAACATGTGTAAATAGCATGACGTGTAAGTTGCTATCTTAGACCAGATTCCGCTTGCGTAAGGGCTGAAGGATACACCCTGTAAGTAAAATTTGTTTGTAGAAGCATGTGTAACTTGGAGAACTTGAGGTAGGGAAGTTGTTACCATTAAAATCTTGATGGTGGCTCCCCAGTTATCCATGTCTGCTTGCTGTGTAAAAGAAACCTCATATTTTCAAGTTAAAAGTATGGTTTATAAACATGCTTATGCAGTGTTCTGTTATTACTGTGAATATATAATCATATAAACTTAGATTCTTTGATTAACATGTTTGTGTTTGGGTTTTCTTCCAGAACTTTGTGATGTCCTTTGGAAAGGAGACATTACAGACAACAGCAGTTACTCCACAGTTTCAGAAAAATATGGATTATGTGGACTTTATCCATTTAAACATTTTAGAAAAGAAAGTTCTTAACAATTCTGAGGTTTCAGTTCAGTATTTATGTTCTAAGCCTTGTATTATCAGTTTGGAAGCAGTAGCTTCCTCCGAGTTCAGGACTGGTGTACCGGTGTATAGAAGGAGATGGAAGGATGAGAAGAACCTTTATGTTAGCAGAACTCGACAAGTACACTTGAAATTTCCAAGCATCATGGTTTACAGAGACGATTATATCATCAGAAACTCAATAATAGTGCACAGTGTGATACTGTACGCATGGATTAGTCACAAATCAGCTAGCAGCTATGATGATGAGCAGAGTGAAGACTACCAGGCTGCGGTTGCCAAGAATTACACATTTTTAGAGGCAGTTCCACCTTTTGAACGGCCATATAAGGACCACAAAGTTTGTCTTCAGTGGGGTGCTGACTATTTGTGGACGCTCCAGGCGAATAGAATACCTCAGTGCCCTCACGAAAGTGGTAGGTGCACTTTTTTTCCTCGCGGAAACTAATAACATCTCTGGTAAACTGTTAAAAAGTGCCTACTGGTAGTAAATAGTAAATGTTACATACAGTGGTTTACTTGGGAAGCATTGTTAAACATGTAATCTCCGTAACCGTGAGGTTAGAGTTGCTGAAGCCATCCTGTTCTTCAGATTGTTTCTTCACAGCCAGCCTGGAGGTTGGTAGCAGGCTGGCCCTCTATTTTCTAAGCATATTCAAACAACTTTAGTTAAAACCCAGCAGTGTCAGTGGACATCGTTCCTTTATCTTCAGAGAGAGTTGTTCAGTCCCTTGCTGCATTATTTCAGAGTCAGTTCTGCAGTTCATGCACACATAATTCTCGAACAAGTAGTCTTCTTCTGCTTAAGATGATGGCCTCACACTCAGAAACATATTTTCAGGTCTTTGTAGTGAACTAAACTTTATAGCACCATGTTTTTTTCCCCTAGAACCATTATGAACAAGCATTTTAGGAAAAAAAATAGTGGTTTTAAATAAAAAAGCATGTGTTGCCAACTGTATAGATTACTGAAACAACTTTGCTTTCTAAACTTTTTTGTCTGCCTATCTTTAGCTTTACACTTGCTGAGAATTCTTTTTGCCCTCAATGCATACTCAAAGCAGAACCTAAAAAGAAAGAGCCCATTTGTTCCTAAATTGTTCTCTCCTTGAAAATCCCATAATGGTATTTGTGTCATTTATTTTCGCTACATTTGCATATAAATGCTCTGAAGAAGAACAGGGAACATCTTGCTTCCCTTAGGGGCTTTCTAAAATACTTGTTGGAGACAGCATGTGCTATCTGACAACACTGTGAAACATCTTATTGTCTGTGTTATCTATTTCTTAAATCAGTATAATAGACAATAGGAGGAAATAACATTCAAATTTTGTTTCTTAAAATAATATTGTAACAAATTGCTTAGGGTTTGGTTTATTTTGTTGTTTTCTTGGGGTTTTTTGTTTGGTTTTTGGGTTTCTCTAGGCAAGCTGATGATACATCATGGCCTTGAAGATTTTTCTCCTGTTTCTCAGGAGGGGCAGCTTCATCAGTTTTATTACAGGATTATCCATATCAGTTAAGAACAGAATTGGTATCTATGCATACGTATAATATAGAGAGGTGCAAGTGGAGAGCAAGTCCAAGAGATGTGGAGTAATGTCACTTAGGCTTGACCAAAGATAGGATGAGATTTAAATGAGTAACATAAATTAAGACTTCTTGTTTACTAACTGGTTCTTTAAGTATCTTAGATTTTAAT